>NW_027141403.1:160000-162500 GCF_036365525.1 Heterodontus francisci | reverse complement strand
TGTGTGTGTGTGTGTGTGTGTGTGTGTGTGTGTGTGTGTGTGTCTGCATATATATAACTCTCAGTGTCTGGGCTGTGGTGTTTGTGTGTGTGTGTGCGTTTGTGTGTGTGTGCATATATATAAGTCTCAGTGTCTGGGCTGTGGTGTGTGTGTGTGTGTGTGTGTGCATATATATAAGTCACAGTGTCTGGGCTGTGGTGTGAGTGTGTGTGTGTGTGTGTGTGTGTGGGCATATATATAAGTCTCAGTGTCTGGGCTGTGGTGTGTGTGGGTTTGTGTATGTGCATATATATAAGTCTCAGTGTCTGGGCTGTGGTGTGTGTGTGCATATATATATGTCTCAGTGTCTGGGCTGTGGTGTGTGAGTGTGTGTGTGTGTGTGCATATGTATAGGTCTCAGTGTCTGTGTGTGTGTGTGTGTGCATATATATAAGTCTCAGTGTCCAGGCTGTGGTGTGTGTGTGTGTGTGTGTGTGTGTGCATATATATATGTCTCAGTGTCTGGGCTGTGGTGTGTGTGTGTGTGTGTGTGTGTGTGTGTGTGTGTGCATATATATAGGTCTCAGTGTCTGGGGTGTGTGTGTGTGTGTGTGTGTGTGCATATATATAATTCTCAGTGTCTGGGCAGTGGTGTGTGTGTCTGTGTGTTTGTGTGTCTATGTGCATATATATAACTCTCAGTGTCTGGGCTGTGGTGTTTGTGTGTGTGTTTGTGTGTGTGTGCATATATATAAGTCTCAGTGTCTGGGCTGTGGTGTGTGTGTGAGTGTGTGTGTGTGTGTATGTGTGCATTTCTATAAGTCACAGTGTCTGGGCTGTGGTGTGTGTGTGTTTGTGTGCGAATATATAAGTCTCAGTGTCTGGGCTGTGGTGTGTGTGTGTGTGCATATATATATAAGTCTCAGTGTCTGGGCTGTGGTGTGTGTGTGTGTGTGTGTGTGCGTGTGCACTTATGTAAGTCTCAGTGCCTGGGCTGTGGTGTGTCTGTGTGTGTGTATGTGTGTGTGCATATATATAAGTCTTAGTGTCTGGGCTTTGGTGTGTGTGTGTGTGTGCGTGTGCGAATATATAAGTCTCAGTGTCTGGGCTGTGGTGTGTGTGTCTGTGTGCGCGCATATATATAAGTCTCAGTGACTGGGCTGTGCTGTGTGTGTGTGTGTGTGCGAGCGCTCATATGTAAGTCTCAGTTTCTGGGCTGTGGTGTGTGTGTGTGTGTGTGTTTGTGTGTGTGTGTGTGCATATATATAAGTCAAAGTGTCTTGGCTGTGGTGTGTGTGTGTGTGTGTGCATATATATGTGTCTCAGTGTCTGGGCTGTGGTGTGTGTGTGTGTGTGTGTGTGTGTGTGTGTGTGTGTGTGTGTGTGTGTGTGTGTGTGTGTCTGCATATATATAAGTCTCAGTGTCTAGGCTGTGGTGTGTGTGGGTTTGTGTATGTGCATATATATAAGTCTCAGTGTCTGGGCTGTGGTGTGTGTGTGTGTGTGTGTGAGTGTGTGTGTGCATATATATAAGTCTCAGTGTCTGGGCTGTTGTGTGTGTGTGTGTGTGTGTGTGTGTGTGTGTGCATATATATAAGTCACAGTGTCTGGGCTGTGGTGTGTGTGTGAGTGTGTGTGTGTGTGTATGTGTGCATTTCTATAAGTCACAGTGTCTGGGCTGTGGTGTGTGTGTGTTTGTGTGCGAATATATAAGTCTCAGTGTCTGGGCTGTGGTGTGTGTGTGTGTGTGTGTGTGCGTGTGCACTTATGTAAGTCTCAGTGCCTGGGCTGTGGTGTGTCTGTGTGTGTGTATGTGTGTGTGCATATATATAAGTCTTAGTGTCTGGGCTTTGGTGTGTGTGTGTGTGTGCGTGTGCGAATATATAAGTCTCAGTGTCTGGGCTGTGGTGTGTGTGTCTGTGTGCGCGCATATATATAAGTCTCAGTGACTGGGCTGTGCTGTGTGTGTGTGTGTGTGTGTGTGTGCGTGCGCTCATATGTAAGTCTCAGTGTCTGGGCTGTGGTGTGTGTGTGTGTGTGTGTGTGTGTGTGTGTGTGTGTGTGTGTGTGTGTGTGTGTGTGTGTGTGTGTGTGTGTGTGTGTGTGTGTGTGCCTATATACAAGTCTCAGTGTCTGGGCTGTGGTGTGTGTGTGTGTGTGTGTGTGTGTGTGTGTGTGTGTGTGTGTGTGTGTGTGTGTGTGTGTGTGTGTGTGTGTGTATAAGCCTCAGTGTCTGGGCTGTGGTGTGTGTGTGTGTGTCCGTGTGTGTGCATATATATAAGTCTCAGTGTCTGGGCTGTGGTGTGTGTGTGTGTGTCTTTGTGCATATATAAAAGCCTCAGTGTCTGGGCTGTGGTGTGTGTGTGTGTGTGTGTGTGTGTGCATATATCTAAGTCAAAGTGTCTGTGCTGTGGTGTATGTGTGTTCATAAAGAGAAGTCTCAGGGACTGGGCTGTGGTGTGTGTGTGTGCATATATATAAATATCAGTGTCTGGGCTGTGATGTGTGTTTGTGCATATAT
>NW_027141403.1:147500-150000 GCF_036365525.1 Heterodontus francisci | reverse complement strand
GGTCTATGTGTGTATATATATATAACTCTCTGTGTCTGGGCTGTGGTGTGTGTGTGTGTGTGTTTTTGTGTGTTTTTGTGTGTGTGTGTGTGTGTGTGTGTGCATATATATATAAGTCTCAGTGTCTGGGCTGTGGTGTGTGTGTCTGTGTGTTTGTGTGTCTGTGCGCATATATATAAGTCTCAGTGTCTTGTCTGTGGTGTGTGTGTGTGTGTGTGTGTGTGTGTCTGTGTGTGTGTGACTGTGTGTGTGTGACTGTGTGTGTGTGTGTGTGCATATATATAAGTCTCAGTGTCTGGGCTGTGGTCTATGTGTGTATATATATAACTCTCAGTGTCTGGGCTGTGGTGTGTGTGTGTGTGTTTTGTGTGTGCATATATATAAGCCTCAGTGTCTGGGCTGTGGTGTGACTGTGTGTGCATATATGTAAGTCTCAGTGTCTGGGCTGTGGTGTGTGTGTGTGTGTGTGTGTGTGTGTGTGTGTGTGCATATATATAAGTCTCAGTGACTGGGTTGTGGTGTGTGTGTGTGTGTGTGTGTGCATATATATAAGTCTCAGTGTCTGGGCTGTGGTGTGTGTGTCTGTGTGTTTGTGTGTCTGTGTGCATTTATATCAGTCTCAGTGTCTGGTCTGTGGTGTGTGTGTGTGCATATATATAAGTCTCAGTGTCTGGGCTGTGCTGTGTGTGTGTGTGTTTGTTTGTGTGTGTGTGTGTGCGAATATATAAGTCTCAGTGTCTTGCTGTGGTGTTTGTGTGTGTGCATTTATATAAGTCACAGTGTCTGGGCTGTGGTGTGTGTGTGTTTGTGTGTGCGTTTGTTTGCGAATATATAAGTCTCAGTGTCTGGGCTGTGGTGTGTGTGTGTGTGTGTACATATATATAAGTCTCAGTGTCTGGGCTGTGGTGTGTGTGTTTGTGTGTGTGTGTGTGTGTGTGTGCATATCGATAAGCCTCAGTTTATTGGCTGTGGTGTGTGTTTGTGTGTGTGTGTGTGCATGTGCGAATATATAAGTCTCAGTGTCTGGGCTGTGGTGTGTGTGTGTGTGTGTGTGTGTTTGCATATATATAAGCCTCAGTGTCTGGGCTGTGGTGTGTGTGTGTGTGCGCGCGCATTTATATAGGTCTCAGTGTCTGGGCTGTGGTGTGCTTGTCTCTGTGTGTGTGTGTGTGTGCGAATATATAAGTCTCAGTGTCCAGGCTGTGGTGTGTGAGTGTCTGTGTGCGTGTGTGTGTGTATCTATTTATAAGTCTCAGTGTCTGGGCTGTGTTGTGTGTGTGTGTGTGTGTGTGTGTGTGTGTGTGTGTGTGTGTGTGTGTGCGTGTATATAAGCCTCAGTGTCTGGGCTGTGGTGTTTGTGTGTGTGTGTGTCCGTGTGTGTGCATATATATAAGTCTCAGTGTCTGGGCTGTGGTGTGTGTGTGTGTTTGTGCATATATAAAAGCCTCAGTGTCTGGGCTGTGGTGTGTGTGTGTGTGTGCATATATCTAAGTCAAAGTGTCTGTGCTGTGGTGTATGTGTGTTCATAAAGAGAAGTCTCAGGGACTGGGCTGTGGTGTGTGTGTGTGTGTGTGCGCATATATATAAGTATCAGTGTCTGGGCTGTGATGTGTGTATGTGCATATATATAAGTCACAGTGTCTGGGCTGTGGTGTGTGTGTGTGCGCATATATATAAGACTCAGGGACTGTGCTGTGGTGTGTGTGTGTCTGTGCGCATATATATAAGTCTCAGTGTCTGGGCTGTGGTGTTTGTGTGTGGATATATATGAGTCTCAATGTCTGGGCTGTGGTGTGTGTGTGTGTGTGTGTGTGTGTGTGTGTGTGTGTGTGTGTGTGTGTGTGTGTGTGTGTGTGTGTGTGTGTGTGTGTGTATATATATAAGTCTCAGTGTCTGGGCTGTGGTCTATGTGTGTATATATATAACTCTCAGTGTCTGGGCTGTGGTGTGTGTGTGTGTGTTTTGTGTGTGCATATATATAAGCCTCAGTGTCTGGGCTGTGGTGTGACTGTGTGTGCATATATGTAAGTCTCAGTGTCTGGGCTGTGGTGTGTGTGTGTGTGTGTGTGTCTGTGTGTGTGTGACTGTGTTTGTGTGTGTGTGCATATATATAAGTCTCAGTGTCTGGGCTGTGGTCTATGTGTGTATATATATAACTCTCAGTGTCTGGGCTGTGGTGTGTGTGTGTGTGTTTTGTGTGTGCATATATATAAGCCTCAGTGTCTGGGCTGTGGTGTGACTGTGTGTGCATATATGTAAGTCTCAGTGTCTGGGCTGTGGTGTGTGTGTGTGTGTGTGTGTGTGTGTGTGTGTGTGCATATATATAAGTCTCAGTGACTGGGTTGTGGTGTGTGTGTGTGTGTGTGTGTGTGTGCATATATATAAGTCTCAGTGTCTGGGCTGTGGTGTGTGTGTCTGTGTGTTTGTGTGTCTGTGTGCATTTATATCAGTCTCAGTGTCTGGTCTGTGGTGTGTGTGTGTGTGTGTGTGTGCATATATA
>NW_027141403.1:125000-130000 GCF_036365525.1 Heterodontus francisci | reverse complement strand
TCTCAGTGTCTGGGCTGTGGTGTGTGTGTGTGTCTGTGTATGTGTGTGTATTTGTGTGTGCGTATATGTAAGTCTCAGTGTCTGGGCTGTGGTGTGTGTGTGTGTGTTTGTGCGCATATATATAAGTCTCAGTGTCTGGGCTGTGGAGTGTGTGTGTGTGTGTAAATATATAAGTCTCAGTGTCTGGGCTGTGGTGTGTGTGTGTGCATATATATAAGTCTCAGTGTCTGGGTGGTGTGTGTGTGCGTGTGTGCGTGTGTGTGTGTGAGTGCGCATATGTATAAGACTCAGTGTCTGGGCTGTGGTGTCAGTATGTGTGTGTGCGTGTGTGTGCAAATAAAAATTCTCAGTGTCTGGGCTGTGGTGTCTGTGTGTGTGTATGTGTGTGTGTGCACATATATATAAGTCTCATGGTCTGGACTGTGGTGTGTGTGTGTGTGTGTGTGTGTGTGTGTGTGTGCATATATATATATGCATCAGTGTCTGGGCTGTAGTGTGTGTGTGTGTGTGTGTGTGTGTGTGTGTGTCTGTGTGCATATATGAAAGACATAGTGTCTGGGCTGTGGTGTGTGTGTGTGTGTGTGTGTGTGTGTGTGTGCGCGCACATCTATAAGTCTCAGTGTGTGGGCTGTGGTGTGAATGTGTGTGCAGATATATAATTCTCAGTGTCTGTACTGTGGTGTGTCTGTGTGTGTGTGTGTGTGTGTGCACACGTATAAAAGTCTCATGGTCTGGACTGTGGTGTGTGTGTGTGTGTGTGTGTGTGTGTGTGTGTGTGTGTGTGTGTGTGTGTGTGTGTGTGTGTGTGTGTGTGTGCGCACATATATATAAGTCTCAGTGTCTGGGCTGTGGAGTGTGTGTGTGTGTGTGTAAATATATAAGTCTCAGTGTCTGGGCTGTGGTGTATGTGTGTGCATATATATAAGTCTCAGTGTCTGGGCTGTGGTTTGTGTGTGTGCATATATATAAGTCTCAGTGTCTGGGCTGTGGTGTGTGTGTGTGTGTGCGTGTGTGCATATATATAAGTCTCAGTATCTGGGCTGTGCTGTGTGTGTGTGTGTGTGCATATATATAAGTCTCAGTGTCTGGGCTGTGGTGTGTGTGTGTGTGTGTGTGTGTGTGTGTATGCAGATATATAAGTCTCAGTGTCTGGGCTGTGGTGTGTGTGTGTGTCTGTGTATGTGTGTGTGTTTGTGTGTGCGTATATGTAAGTCTCGGTGTCTGGGCTGTGGTGTGTGTGTGTGTGTTTGTGCGCATATATATAAGTCTCAGTGTCTGGGCTGTGGAGTGTGTGTGTGTGTGTAAATATATAAGTCTCAGTGTCTCGGCTGTGGTGTGTGTGTATGTGTGTGTGTTCATATATATAAGTCTCAGTGTCTGGGCTGTGGTGTGTGTGTGTGCATATATATAAGTCTCAGTGTCTGGGTGGTGTGTGTGTGTGTGTGCGTGTGTGTGCAATAAAAATTGTCAGTGTCTGGGCTGTGGTGTCTGTGTGTGTGTGTGTGTGTGTGTGTGTGTGCACATATATATAAGTCTCATGGTCTGGACTGTGGTGTGTGTGTGTGTGTGTGTGTGTGTGTGTGTGTGTGTGTGTGTGTATGTGTGAGTGTGTGTGTGTGTGTGCGCGCATATATATAAGTCTCAGTGTCTGGGCTGTGGAGTGTGTGTGTGTGTGTAAATATATAAGTCTCAGTGTCAGGGCTGTGCTGTATGTGTGTGCATATATATAAGTCTCAGTGTCTGGGCTGTGGTTTGTGTGTGTGCATATATATAAGTCTCAGTGTCTGGGCTGTGGTGTGTGTGTGTGTGCGTGTGTGCATATATATAAGTCTCAGTATCTGGGCTGTGCTGTGTGTGTGTGTGTGTGTGTGTGTGTGTGTGTGTGCATATATATAAGTCTCAGTGTCTGGGCTGTGGTGTATGTGTGTGTGTGTGTGTGTGTGTGTATGCAGATATATAAGTCTCAGTGTCTGGGCTGTGGTGTGTGTGTGTGTCTGTGTATGTGTGTGTATTTGTGTGTGCGTATATGTAAGTCTCGGTGTCTGGGCTGTGGTGTGTGTGTGTGTGTTTGTGCGCATATATATAAGTCTCAGTGTCTGGGCTGTGGAGTGTGTGTGTGTGTGTAAATATATAAGTCTCTATGTCTGGGCTGTGGTGTGTGTGTGTGCATATATATAAGTCTCAGTGTCTGGGTGGTGTGTGTGTGTGTGTGTGTGCGTGTGTGTGTGTGAGTGCGCATATGTATAAGACTCAGTGTCTGGGCTGTGGTGTCAGTATGTGTGTGTGCGTGTGTGTGCAAATAAAAATTCTCAGTGTCTGGGCTGTGGTGTCTGTGTGTGTGTGTGTGTGTGTGTGTGTGCACATATATATACGTCTCATGGTCTGGACTGTGGTGTGTGTGTGTGTGTGTGTGTGTGTGTATGTGTGTGCATATATATATATGCATCAGTGTCTGGGCTGTAGTGTGTGTGTGTGTGTGTGTGTGTGTCTGTGTGCATATATGAAAGACATAGTGTCTGGGCTGTGGTGTGTGTGTGTGTGTGTGTGTGTGCGCGCACATCTATAAGTCTCAGTGTGTGGGCTGTGGTGTGAATGTGTGTGCAGATATATAATTCTCAGTGTCTGGACTGTGGTGTGTCTGTGTGTCTGTGTGTGTGTGTGTGTGTGTGTGTGTGTGTGTGTGTGTGTCTGTGTGTGTGTGTGTGTGTGAACATATATAAGTCTCAGTGTGTGGGCTGTGGTGTGAATGTGTGTGCAGATATATAATTCTCAGTGTCTGGACTGTGGTGTGTCTGTGTGTGTGTGTGTGTGTGTGTGTGTGTGTGTGTGTGTGTGTGTGTGTGCGCGCACACATATAAGTCTCAGTGTCTGGGCTGTGGTGTGTATGTGTGTGTGTGTGTTTCTGCGTGCGTGTGCGTGTGTGTGTGTGTGTGTGTGTATGTGTGTGTGTTTGTGCATATATTTAAGTCTCAGCGTCTGGGCTGCGGTGTGTGTGTGTGTATATATATAAATCTCAGCGTCTGGGCTGTGGAGTGTGTGTGTGTGTGTAAATATATAAGTCTCAGTGTCTGGGCTGTGCTGTATGTGTGTGCATATATATAAGTCTCAGTGTCTGGGCTGTGGTTTGTGTGTGTGCATATATATAAGTCTCAGTGTCTGGGCTGTGGTGTGTGTGTGTGTGTGCGTGTGTGCATATATATAAGTCTCAGTATCTGGGCTGTGCTGTGTGTGTGTGTGTGCATATATATAAGTCTCAGTGTCTGGGCTGTGGTGTGTGTGTGTGTGTCTGCAGATATATAAGTCTCAGTGTCTGGGCTGTGGTGTGTGTGTGTGTCTGTGTATGTGTGTGTGTTTGTGTGTGCGTATATGTAAGTCTCGGTGTCTGGGCTGTGGTGTGTGTGTGTGTGTTTGTGCGCATATATATAAGTCTCAGTGTCTGGGCTGTGGAGTGTGTGTGTGTGTAAATATATAAGTCTCAGTGTCTGGGCTGTGGTATGTGTGTGTGCATATATATAAGTCTCAGTGTCTGGGTGGTGTGTGTGTGTGTGTGTGTGTGTGTGTGTGTGTGTGTGTGTGTGTGTGTGTGTGTGTGTGTGTGTGTGTGTGTGTGTGCATATATATAAGACTCAGTGTCTGGGCTGTGGTGTCAGTATGTGTGTGTGCGTGTGTGTGCAAATAAAAATTCTCAGTGTCTGGGCTGTGGTGTCTGTGTGTGTGTGTGTGTGTGTGTGCACATATATATAAGTCTCATGGTCTGGACTGTGGTGTGTGTGTGTGTGTGTGTGTGTGCATATATATATATGCATCAGTGTCTGGGCTGTGGTGTGTGTGTGTGTGTGTGTGTGTGTGTGTGTGTGTGTGTGTGTGTGTGTGTGTGTGTGTGTGTGTGTGTGTGTGTGTGTGTGTGTGTGTGTGTGTGTGTGTTTGTGTGTGTGTGTGTGTGTGTGAACATATATAAGTCTCAGTGTCTGGGCTGTGGTGTGAATGTGTGTGCAGATATATAATTCTCAGTGTCTGGACTGTGGTGTGTCTGTGTGTGTGTGTGTGTGTGTGTGTGTGTGTGTGTGTGTGTGTGTGTGTGTGTGTGTGTGTGTGTGTGTGTGTGTGTGTGTGTGTATATATAAGTCTCTGTGTCTGGGCAGTGGTGTGTGTGTGTGCATATATATAAATCTCAGCGTCTGGGCTGTGGTGTGTGTGTGTGCATAGATATACCTCTCAGTGTCTGGGCTTGGTGTGTTTGTGTGCATATAAGTACGTCAGAGTGTCTGGGTGGTGTGTGTGTGTGTGTGTGTGTGTGTGTGTGTGTGTGCATGTATATAAGTCTCAGTGGCTGGGGTATGTGTGTGTGTGTGTGTGTGCATTTATATAAGTCTCAGTGTCTGGGCTGTGGTGTGTGTGTGTGCATATATATAAGTCTCAGGGACAGGGCTGTGGTGTGTGTGCGTGTGCGCATATATATAAGTCTCAGTGTCTGGGGTGTGATGTGTGTGTGTGCATATATATAGGTGTCAGTGTCTGGGCTGTGGTGTGTGTGTGTGTGTGTGTGTGTGTGTGTGTGTGCATATATAAGTCTCTGTGTCTGGGCAGTGGTGTGTGTGTGTGTGTGCATATATATAAGTCACAGTGTCTGCGCTGTGGTGTGTTTGTGTGTGCATATATATAAGTCTCAGTGTCTGGGCTGTGGTTTGTGTGTGTGCATATATATAAGTCTCAGTGTCTGGGCTGTGGTGTATGTGTGTGCATATATATAAGTCTCAGTGTCTGGGCTGTGGTTTGTGTGTGTGCATATATATAAGTCTCAGTGTCTGGGCTGTGGTGTTTGTGTGTGTGCGTGTTTGCATATATATAAGTCTCACAATCTGGGCTGTGCTGTGTGTGTGTTTGTGTGCGTGTGCATATTTATAAGTCTCAGTGTCTGGGCTGTGGTTTGTGTGTGTGTGTGTGTGTGCGTGTGTGTGTGTGTGTGTGCGCGCACATATATAAGTCTCAGTGTCTGGGCT
>NW_027141403.1:67500-70000 GCF_036365525.1 Heterodontus francisci | reverse complement strand
TGAGTGTGCATATAAAAATTCTCACTGTCTGGGCTGTGGTGTGTGTGTGTCTGTGTGTGTGCACAAATATATATGTCTCAGTGTCTGGGCTGTTGTGTTTGTGTGTGCGCATATATATAAGTCTCAGTGTCTGGGCTGTGGTGTGTGTGTGTGCATATATATCAGTCTCAGTGTCTGGGCTGTGGTGTGTGTGTGTGAGTGTGTGTGTGTGTGTGTGTGTGTGTGTGCATATATATAAGTCTCAGTGTCTGGGCAGTGGTGTGTGTGTGTGTGTGTGAGTGTGTGCGTGTGTGTGCGCATATATATAAGTCTCAGTGTCTGGGCTGTGGTTTGTGTGTGTGTATGTGTGTGCGTGTGTGTGTGTGCATATATATAAGTCTCAGTGTCTGGGCTGTGGTGTGTGTGTGTGTGTGTGTGTTTGTGTGCGCATATATATAAGTCTCAGTGTGTTGGCTGTGGCGTATGTGTGAGTTTGTGCGCATATATATAAGCCTCAGTGTCTGGGCTGTGGTGTGTGTGTCTGTGTGTGTGTGTGTGTGTGTGTGTGTGTGTGTGCAGATATATAAGCCTCAGTGTCTGGGCTGTGGTCTGTGTGTGTGTGTGTGTGTGTGTGTGTGTGTGTGTGTGTGTGTGTGTGTGTGTGTGTGTGTGTCTGTGCATTTATATAAGTCTCAGTGTCTGGGCTGTGGTGTGTGTGTGTGTGTGTGTGTGTGTGTGTGTGTGTGTGTGTGTGTGTGTGTTTATATAAGTCTCAGTGTCTGGGCTGTCGTGTGTGTGTGTGTGCATATATACAAGTCTCAGTTTCTCGGCGGTGTTGTGTGTGTGTGTGTGTGTGTGTGTGTGTGTATATAGAAAACCCTCAGTGTCTGGGCTGTGGTGCGTGTGTGTATGTGCGTGTATATAATCCTCAGTGTCTGGGCTGTGGTGTGTGTGTGTCTGTGTGTGTGTGTGTGTGTGTGTGTGTGTGTGTGTATATAGAAAACCCTCAGTGTCTGGGCTGTGGTGCGTGTGTGTCTGTGCATGTATATAAGCCTCAGTGTCTGGGCTGTGGTGTGTGTGTGTGTGTGTGTGTGTGTGTGTTGTGTGTGTGTGCATATATATTAGCCTCAGTGTCTGGGCTGTGGTGTGTGTGTGCGTGTGTGTGTGTGTGTGCGTGTGTGTGTGTATATATATTAGCCTCAGTGCCTGGGCTGTGGTGTGCGTGTGTGTGTGCGTGTGTGTGTATATATATTAGCCTCAGTGTCTGGGCTGTGGTGTGTGTGTGTGTGTGTGTGTGTGTGTGTGTGTGTGTGCATGTATATAAGTCTCTGTGTCTGGGCTGTAGTGTGTGTGTGTGTGAGTGTGTATATATAAGTCAAAGTGTCTGGGCTGTGGTGTATGTGTGTGCATATATATAAGTCTCAGGGAATGGTCTGTGGTGTGTGTGTGTGCGCATATATATAAGTCTCAGCGTCTGGGCTGTGGTGTGTGTGTGCGCATATGTATAAGTCTCAGTGTCTGGGCTGTGGTGTGTGTGTGTGTGTGTTTGTGTGCGCGCACACATATAAGTCTCAGTGTCTGGGCTGAGGTATGTATGTGTGTGTGCGCATATATATAATTCTCAGTGTCTGGACGGTGGTGTGTGTGTGTGTGTGTTTGTGCGTGCGTGTGCGTGCGTAGGTGTGTGTGTGTGTATGTGTGTGTGTGTGTGCATATATTTAAGTCTCAGCGTCTGGGCTGCGGTGTGTGTGTGTGTTTGTGTGTGCATATATATAAGTCTCAGTGTCTGGGCTGTGGTGTGTATGTGTGTGTGTGTGTGTGTGTGTGTGTGTGTGTGTGTGTGTGTGTGTGTGTGTGTGTGTGCATATATATAAGTCTCCGTGTCTGGGCTGTGGTGTGTGTGTATATATATAAGTCAAAGTGTCTGGGCTGTGGCGTATGTATGTGCATATATATAAGTCTCAGGGACAGGGCTGTGGTGTGTGTGTGTGTGTGCGCATATATATAATTCTCAGTGTCTGGGGTGTGATGTGTGTGTGTGCATATATATAAGTCTCAGTGTCTGGGCTGTGGTGTGTGTGTGTGTGTGTATATATATATATATATAAGTCTCTGTGTCTGGGCAGTGGTGAGTGTGTGAGCATATATATAAGTCACAGTGTCTGGGCTGTGGTGTGTGTGTGTGCATAAATATAAGTCTTAACGACTGGGCTGTGGTGTGTGTGTGTGTGCATATATATAAGTCTCAGTGTCTGGGCTGTGTTGTGTGTGTGCGCATACATATAAGTCTCAGTGCCTGGGCTGTGGTGTATGTGTGTGCTTATGTATAAGTCTCAGTGTCTGGGCTGTGGTTTGTGTGTGTGCACATAAAAAGGTCTCAGTGTCTGGGCTGTGGTGTGTATGTGTGTGTCTGTGCGTGTGTGCATATATATAAGTCTCAGTATCTGAGCTGTGCTGTGTGTGTGTTTGTGTGCGTGTGCATATCTATCAGTCTCAGTGTCTGGGCTGTGGTTTGTGTGTG
>NW_027141403.1:30000-50000 GCF_036365525.1 Heterodontus francisci | reverse complement strand
GTGGAAATATATAAGTCTCAGTTCCTGGACTGTGGTGTGTGTGTGTGTGGAAATATATATATATATATGTCTCAGGGTCTGGACTGTGGTGTGCCTGTGTGGAAATATACAAGTCTCAGGGTCTGGACTGTGGTGTGTGTGTGTGGAAATATATAAGTCTCAGTTCCTGGACTGTGGTGTGTGTGTGTGGAAATATATAAGTCTCAGTTCCTGGACTGTGGTGTGTGTGTGGAAATATATATATATGTCTCAGGGTCTGGACTGTGGTGTGCGTGTGTGGAAATATATAAGTCTCAGGGTCTGGACTGTGGTGTGTGTGTGTGGAAATATATAATTCTCACGGTCTGGACTGTGGTGTGTGCGTGGAAATATATAAGTCATAGGGTCTGGACTGTGGTATGTGTGTGTGTATATATATACGTCTCACGTTCTGGACTGTGGTGTGTGTGTGGAAATATATAAGTCTCACGGTCTGCACTGTGGTGTGTGTGTATATATATATAAATCTAAGGGTCTGGACTGTGGTGTGTGTGTGGAAATACATAAGTCTCAGTATCTGGACTGTGGTGTGTGTGTGTGGAAATATATAAGTCTCAGTTCCTGGACTGTGGTGTGTGTGTGTGGAAATATATAAGTCTCAGTTCCTGGACTGTGGTGTGTATGTGGAAATATATATATATGTCTCAGGGTCTGGACTGTGGTGTGCGTGTGTGGAAATATATAAGTCTCAGGTTCTGGACTGTGGTGTGCGTGTGTGGAAATACATAAGTCTCAGTGTCTGGACTGTGCTGTGTGTGTGGAAATATATAAGTCTCAGGGTCTGGACTGTGGTGTGTGTGTGTGGAAATATATAAGTCTCAGGGTCTGGTCTGTGGTGTGTGTGTGTGCAAATATATAAGTCTCAGGGTCTGGACTGTGGTGTGTGTGTGTGGAAATATATAAGTCTCAGGTTCTGGACTGTGGTGTTTGTGTGTGTATATACATAAGTCTCAGGGCCTGGTCTGTGGTGTGTGTTTGTGTTGGTGTGCATTTTTATAATTCTCAGTGTCTGGACTTTGGTGTGTTTGTGTGTTCCTGTGTGTTTGTATTCATGTGTGTTTGTACATATATGTCTCAGGGTCTGGTCTGTGGTGTGTGTGTTCCTGTGTTTTTGTATATAGATGTCTCAGGGCCTGGTCTGTGGTATGTGTGTGTGAGCATTATTATAAGTCTCATGGTCTGGACTGTGGTGTGTGTGTGGAAATATATAAGTATCAGGGTCTGGACTGTGGTGTGTGTATGTGTGTGTGGAAATATATACGTCTCAGTGCCTGGACTGTTGTGTGTGTGTGGAAATATAGAAGTCTCAGGGTCTGGACTGTGGTGTGTGTGTGTGTATATATATGTCTCAGGGTCTGGACTGTGGTGTGTGTTTGTGGAAATATATAAGTCTCAGTGTCTGGACCGTGGTGTGTGTGTGTGAAAATATTTAAGTCTCAGGGTCTGGACCGTGGTGTGTGTGTGAAAATATTTAAGTCTCAGGGTCTGGACTGTGGTATTTGTGTGTGGAAATATATAAGTCTCTGTGCCTTGTCTGTGATGTGTGTGCGTGTGTGTATATATCAGTTTCAGGGTCTGGACTGTGGTGTGTGTGTGTGTTTATACATATAAGTCTCAGTGTCTGGACGGTGGTGTGTGTGTGTGCATATACATGTCTCTGTGTCTGGACTGTGGTGTGTGTGTGGAAATATATAAGTCTCAGGGTATGGACTGTGGTGTGTGTGTGTGGAAATATATCAGTCTCAGTGCCTGTAGTGTGGTGTGTGTGTGCATAGATTTAATTCTCAGGGTCTGGAATGTGGTGTGTGTGTGTGGAAATATATAGGTCTCAGGGTCTGGACCGTGGTGTGTGTGTGTGTGCAAATATATAAGTCTCAGTTTCTGGACTGTGGTGTGTGTGTGTGGAAATATATAAGTCTCACGGCCTGGACTGTGGGGTGTGTGTGTGGAAATATATAAGTCTCACGGTCTGGACCGTGATGTGTGTGTGTGTATACATATAAGTCTCAGGGTCTGGACTGTGGTGTGTGTGTGTGTGGAAATGTATAAGTCTCACGGTCTGGACTGTGGTGTGTGCGTGAGGAAATAGAGAAGTCTCAGGGTCTGGACTGTGGTGTGCGTGTGTGGAAATAGATAAGTCTCACGGTCTGGAATGTGGTGTGTGTGTGGAAATATATACGTCTCAGGGTCTGGACTGTGGTGTGTGTGTGTGTATATGTATAAGTCTCAGGGTCTGGACCGTGGTGGATTTGTGGAAATATATAAGTCTCAGGGTTAGGACTGTGGTGTGTGTGTCTATATATCTAAGTCTCAGGGTCTGGACTGTGGTGTGTGTGTGTGTATATTTATAAGTCTCAGGGACTGCACTGTGGTGTGTTTATGTGTAAATATATAAGTCTCAGGGTCTGGACTGTGGTGTGTGCGTATATATATATATATAAGTCTCAGGGTCTGGACTGTGGTGTGTGTATGTGGAAATATATAATTCTCAGGGTCTGGACTGTGGTGTGTTTCTGTGTGTATCTATATTTAAGTCTCAGGGTCTGGACTGTGGTGTGTGTGTATATATATATATATATTTCTCAGGGTCTGGACTGCGATGTGTGTGTATATATAGATAAGTCTCAGGGTCAGGACTGTGGTGTGTGTGTGTGGAAATATATAAGTCTCAGGGTCTGGACTGTGGTGGGTGTGTGGAAATATATAAGTCTCAGGGTCTGGACTGTGGTGTGTGTGTGTGGAAATATATAAGTCTCAGGGTCTGGACTGTGGTGTGTGTGTGTGGGAATATATAATTCTCAGGGTCTGGCTGTGTTGTTTGTGTGTGTATTTATTTCAGTCTCAGGGTCTGGACTGTGGTGCGTGTGCGGATAGATATAAGTCTCAGGGTCTGGACTGTGGTGTGTGTGTGGAAATATATAAGTATCAGGGTCTGGACTGTTGTGTGTGTATGTGTGTGTGTATATAAGTCTCAGGGTCTGGACTGTGGTGTGTGTGTGGAAATATAGAAGTCTCAGGGCCTGGACTGTGGTGTGTGTGTGTATATATATAAGTCTCAGGGTCTGGACTGTGCTGTGTGTTTGTGGAAATATATAAGTCTCAGTGTCTGGACCGTGCTGTGTGTGTGTGAAAAAATGTAAGTCTCAGGGTCTGGACTTTGGTCTGTGTGTGTGTGTGTGTGTGTGTGGAAATGTATAAGTCTCAGTGCCTGGTCTGTGGTGTGTCTGTGTGTGTGTATATATCAGTTTCAGAGTCTGGACTGTGGTGTGTGTGTGTGTCAATATATATAAGTCTCAGTGTCTGGACTGTGGTGTTTCTGTGCGGATGTATATAAGTCTCAGGGTCTGGACTGTGGTGTCTGTGTGGGGAAATATATAATCTCAGGACTGGACTGTGGTGTGTGTGTGTGGAAATATATACGTCTCACGGTCTGGGCTGTAGTGTGTGTGTGTGTATATATATATAAGTCTCATTTCCCGGCGGAGCAGCAGGAGAAGGTAGCGACTCTTCGGTGGGTGAGTGAAGGCATCAGGAGCTGTGTTTTAAAAGTAAGTACTTACTGTTTTACTTACTGTTTTCCTTGTCTTTGAGTTTCTTTTGGCGCCGGAGGAACCGGAAGCTGGTCGGCAGCGAGGACTCCTGGGTAGGTATTTTCCTTAAAGGTGCGGAGCTGAGTAAACCCGAGCCACTACACATGTAGTGTCTCCCACCCATCCTCCTCCTGTAACCTAATAATAAGACCCTTTTTACCCTCCTCCTCTAACCAAAAAGGACTGAGCAGGTAAGCTATTTACTGTTTTTGTTAATATCTATAGTTGTACTTAACTAAGGGGTAATTGAATAAAAGAAATGGCAGCCAGTGTAGTGTATTGCTCCTCCTGCAGAATGTTCGAGGTGAGGGAAACCTCCGGTGGCCCTGCCGACTTCACCTGCTGGAAGTGCATCCGTCTCCAGCTCCTATCAGACCGTGTTAGGGAATTGGAGCTGGAGCTGGATGAACTGAGGATCATTCGGGAAGCTGAGGGGTTGATAGATAGAAGCTACACGGAGGTCGTTACTCCACAAATCAAAGGCAGCTGGGTAACAGTTAGAGGTGGGAAGAGGTCAGTGCAGGGATCTCCTGTGGTCGTTCCCCTCAACAACAAGTATACAGTTTTAGATACTGTTGGGGGGGACGGCCTATCGGGGGCAGGCTGCAGTGACCGGGCCTCTGGCACGGGGTCCTGCACTGTGGCTCAGAAGGGAAGGAGGGAGAATGGGAGAGCACTAGTCATCGGGGACTCGATGGTGAGGAGTACGGACAGGCGGTTCTGTGGGCGCAGGCGAGACGCACGGATGGTTTGTTGCCTCCCTGGTGCCAGGGTCCGTGATGTTTGTGATCGCGTCTTCAGGATCCTTAAAGGGGAGGGGGAGCAGCCAGAGGTCGTGGTGCACATTGGCACCAACGACGTAGGAAGGAAGGGTGGCACAGATGTTAGAAGTGAGTTTAGGGAGTTAGGCTGGAAGCTGAAAGCTCGGACGGACAGAGTTGTTATCTCTGGTTTGTTGCCGGCGCCACGTGATAGTGAGGCTAGGAATAGGGAGAGAGCACAGCTGAACACGTGGCTGCAGGAATGGTGTAGGAGGGAGGGCTTCCAGTTCTTGGATAATTGGACTGCATTCTGGGGAAGATGGGACCTGTTCAAACAGGACGGGCTGCATCTGAACCAGAGGGGCACCAATATCCTGGGAGGGAGGTTTGCTAGTACTGTTCGGGAGGGTTTAAACTAGTTTGGGAGGGGGATGGGAACCGGACTTGTAATCCAGGGACCAGTGGGTCCACTCAGAAAGACAGAGTGTAGTGAGGTATTGGGGAAGGTAGCACTGTCGCAGAGGACAGATGGGCACGGAGAAGGGTTAAAGTGCGTATACTTCAACGCAAGAAGCATCAGGAATAAGGTGAGTGAATTGAAGGCGTGGATGGGCACTTGGGACTACGATGTTGTGGCCATCACTGAAACGTGGATAGGTGAGGGGGAGGAATGGTTTTTGGAGGTACCTGGTTATAGATGTTTTCATAAGATTAGGAATGGTGGTAAAAGAGGTGGGGGGGTGGCATTGTTAGTTAGAAATAGTGTAACAACTGCTGAAAGAATTTTCGAGGAGGATCTGCCGACTGAGGCACTATGGGTTGAGGTCAGGAACAGGAAAGGAGCAGTCACCTTGATGGGAGTTTTCTATAGGCCCCCCAATAGCAGCAGGGAGGTGAAGAGCAGATTGGGAAACAGATTTTGGAAAGGAGCAGAAGTCACAGGGTAGTAATTATGGGGGATTTCAACTTCCCAAATATTGATTGGCAACTCTTTAGATCGAATAGTTTGGATGGGGTAGTGTTTGTGCAGTATGTCCAGGAAGCTTTTCTGACTCAGTATGTAGACTGCCCGACCAGAGGGGAGGCAATATTGGATTTGGTACTAGGTAATGAACCAGGGCAAGTGATAGAGCTGTTGGTGGGCGAGCACTTTGGAGATAGTGATCACAATTCTGTAGCATTCACTGTGGTAATGGAGAGGGATAGGTATGTGCAACAGGGCAAGGTTTACAATTGGGGGAAGGGTAGATATGATGCTGTCAGGCAGGAACTGAGGAGCATAAGTTGGGAGCATATGCTGGCAGGGAAGGGCACGGTCGAAATGTGGAACTTTTTCAAGGAGCAGATAGTAGGGGCCATTGATAAGCATGTCCCTGTCAGACAGGGAAGGGATGGTCATGTGAGGGAACCGTGGTTGACAAGAGAGGTTGAGAGTCTTGTTAGGAAGAAGAAGGATGCGTATATAAAGTTGAGGAAAAAGGGCACAGGCATAGCTCTGGAGGGATACAAGATGGCCAGGAAGGATCTGAAGAAAGGGATTAGGAGAGCTAAGAGAGGGCATGAAAAATGCTTGGCGGGTAGGATAAAAGAAAACCCCAAGGCCTTTTACGCGTATGTCAGAAATATGAGGATGACTAGGGGGACCATAGGTCCGGTCAAGGACAATAGCGGGAGACTGTGTGTTGAGCCGGAAGAGATAAGTGAGGTTTTGAATGAGTACTTCTCTTCGGTATTTACGAACGAGAAGGGGTGTATTACTGAAGAGGACGGTGTGAAACAGACTGGTAAGCTCGAGGAAGTGCTCGTTAGGAGGGAAGATGTGTTGGGGTTTTTGAATAACTTGAAGATAGACAAGTCTCCCGGGCCTGACGGGGTATATCCAAGGATGTTATGGGAAGCAAGGGATGAAATTGCAGAGCCGCTGGCAATGATCTTTTCATCTTCTCTGCTGACGGGGGTGGTACCAGGTGATTGGAGGGTGGCAAATGTTGTGCCCCTGTTCAAGAAAGGGAATAGGAACAACCCTGGGAATTACAGGCCAGTTAGTCTTACTTCGGTGGTAGGCAAGTTGATGGAAAAGGTGCTGAGGGATAGGATTTCTGAGCATCTGGAAAGACACTGCTTGATTCGGGACAGTCAGCACGGTTTTGTGAGGGGTAGGTCTTGCCTCACAAGCCTGATTGAATTCTTTGAGCAGGTGACCAAGCAAGTGGATGAGGGTAAACCAGTAGATGTGGTGTACATGGATTTTAGTAAGGCATTTGATAAGGTCCCCCATGGTAGACTTATGGAGAAAGTCAGGAGGCATGGGATAGTGGGGAATGTGGCCAGTTGGATTAAGAATTGGCTAACTGATAGAAGGCAGAGAGTGGTCTTAGATGGTAAATACTCAGCCTGGAGCCCAGTTACCAGTGGCGTGCCGCAGGGATCAGTTCTGGGTCCTCTCCTGTTTGTGATTTTTATTAACGACTTGGATGAGGAAGTCGAAGGGTGGGTCAGTAAATTTGCAGATGATACAAAGGTTGGTGGAGTTGTGGATACCGAGGAGGGCTATTGTCGTCTGCAAAGGGACTTGGATAGGTTGCAGTGCTGGGCTGAAAAGTGGCAGATGGAGTTTAACCCTGAAAAGTGTGAGGTCGTCCATTTTGGAAGGACAAACATGAATGCAAAATACTGGGTTAACGGTAGGGTTCTTGGGCATGTGGAGGAGCAGAGAGACCTTGGGGTCTATGTGCATAGATCATTGAAAGTTGCAACTCAAGTGGATAGGGCTGTGAAGAAGGCATATGGGGAGTTAGCGTTCATTAGCAGAGGGATTGAATTTAAGAGCCGTGAGGTGATGATGCAGCTGTACAGGACCTTGGTAAGGCCTCATTTGGAGTACTGTGTGCAGTTCTGGTCGCCTCATTTTAGGAAGGATGTGGAAGCCTTGGAGAGGGTGCAGAGGAGATTTACCAGGATGTTGCCTGGAATGGAGAATAAGTCTTACGAGGAAAGGCTGAACATTCTAGGCCTCTTCTCATTAGAAAGGAGAAGGATGAGGGGTGACATGATAGAGGTTTATAAGATGATCAGGGGAATAGATAGGGTAGACAGTCAGAAACTTTTTCCCCGGGTGGAGCAAAGCGTTACAAGGGGTCATAAATTTAAGGTGAAGGGTGGGAGATATAAGGGGGATGTCAGGGGAAGGTTCTTTACCCAGAGAGTGGTCGAGGCATGGAATGCCTTGCCCGGGGAAGTTGTTGAGTCAGAAACTTTAGGGACTTTCAAAAGGCTTTTGGATAGGTATATGGATAAAGGAGAATGATGGGGTATAGATTAAATTGTCCTTGACAGAGGACAAAGGATCGGCACAACATTGTGGGCCGAAGGGCCTGTTCTGTGCTGTATGTTCTATGTTCTATGTTCTATGTAAGTCTCAGGGTCTGGACTATGTTGTGTGTGTGTATACATATATATGTCTCAGGGTCTGGACTCTAGTGTGTGTGTGTATATCTATGTAACTCTCAGGGACTGGACTGTGGTGTGTTTGTGAGGAAATATATAAGTCTCAGGGTCTGGACTGTGGTGTGTGTGTGTGGAAATATATAAGTCTCACGGTCTGGACTGTGGTCTGTGTGTGTGTATATATATAAGTCTCTGGGACAGGCCGATGGTGTGTGTGTGTGGAAATATATAATTCTCAGGGTCTGGACTGTGGTGTGTGTGTGTTGAAATGTATAAGTCTCAGGGTCTGGACTGTGGTGTGTGTGTCTTGAAATGTATAAGTCTCACGGTCTGGACTGTGGTGTGTGCGTGTGGAAATAGATAAGTCTCAGGGTCAGGACTGTGGTGTGCGTGTGTGGAAATATATAAGTCTCACGGTCTGGACTGTGGTGTGTGTGTGTGTATATGTATAAGTCTCAGGGTCTGGACCGTGGTGGATGTGTGGAAATATATAAGTCTCAGGGTTTGGACTGTGGTGTGTGTGTCTATATATCTAAGTCTCAGGGTCTGGACTGTGGTGTGTTTATATGTAAATATATAAGTCTCAGGGTCTGGACTGTGGTGTGTGTGTATATATATAAGTCTCAGGGTCTGGACTGTGGTGTGTTTATATGTAAATATATAAGTCTCAGGGTCTGGACTGTGGTGTGTGTGTATATATATATAAGTCTCAGGGACTGGACTGTGGTGTGTGTATGTGGAAATATATAATTCTCAGGGTCTGGACTGTGGTGTGTGTCTGTGTGTATATATATATATTAGTCTCAGGGTCAGGACTGTGGTGTGTGTGTATATATATATAAGTCTCACGGTCAGGACTGTGGTGTGTGTGTGTGGAAATATATAAGTCTCAGGGTCTGGACTGTGGTGGGTGTGTGGAAATATATAAGTCTCAGGGTCTGGACTGTGGTGTGTGTGTGTGGAAATATATAAGTCTCAGGGTCTGGACTGTGGTGTGTGTGTGGGAATATATAATTCTCAGGGTCTGGCTGTGGTGTTTGTGTGTGTATTTATTTCAGTCTCAGGGTCTGGACTGTGGTGCGTGTGCGGATATATATAAGTCTCAGGGTCTGGACTGTGGTGTGTGTGTGGACATATATATGTATCAGGGTCTGGACTGTTGTGTGTGTATGTGTGTGTGTATATAAGTCTCAGGGGCAGGACTGTGGTGTGTGTATGTCGAAATATATAAGTCTCAGGGGCAGGACTGTGGTGTGTGTGTGTCGAAATATATAAGTCTCAGGGTCTGGACTGTGGTGTGTGTGTGTATATATATAAGTCTCAGGGTCTGGACTGTGCTGTGTGTTTGTGGAAATATATAAGTCTCAGTGTCTGGACCGTGCTGTGTGTGTGTGAAAAAAATTAAATCTCAGGGTCTGGACTTTGGTGTGTGTGTGTGTGAAAAAAATTAAGTCTCAGGGTCTGGACTTTGGTGTGTGTGTGTGTGTGTGTGTGGAAATGTATAAGTCTCAGTGCCTGGTCTGTGGTGTGTCTGTGTGTGTGTATATATCAGTTTCAGAGTCTGGACTGTGGTGTGTGTGTGTGTCAATATATATAAGTCTCAGTGTCTGGACTGTGGTGTTTCTGTGCGGATGTGTATAAGTCTCAGGGTCTGGACTGTGGTGTCTGTGTGGGGAAATATATAATCTCAGGGTCTGGACTGGGTGTGTGTGAATATATATAAGTCTCAGGGACTGGACTGTGGTGTGTGTATGTGGAAATATATAATTCTCAGGGTCTGGACTGTGGTGTGTGTCTGTGTGTATATATATAAGTCTCAGAGTCTGGACTCTGGTGGGTGTGTGTTTCTATATATATGTCTCAGGGTCTGGACTGTGGTGTGTGTGTGTATATATATTTAAGTCTCAGGACTGGACTGTGGTGTGTGTGTGTGGAAATATAAACGTCTCACGGTCTGGGCTGTACTGTGTGTGTGTATATATATAAGTCTCAGAGTCTGGACTGTGGTGTGTGTGTGTGTATATATATATTTAAGTCACAGGTCTGGACTGTGGTGTGTGTGTATATATATATATATTTAAGTCACAGGTCTGGACTGTGATGTGTGTGTGTGTGGCAATATATTAGTCTCACGATCTGGACTGTGGTGTGTGTGTGTATTTATATATAAGTCTCAGGGTCTGGACTATGTTGTGTGTGTGTATATATATATATAATTCTCAGGGTCTGGACTATGTTGTGTGTGTGTATACATATATATGTCTCAGGGTCTGGACTCTAGTGTGTGTGTGTATATATATGTAACTCTCAGGGACTGGACTGTGGTGTGTTTGTGAGGAAATATATAAGTCTCAGGGTCTGGACTGTGGTGTGTGTGTGTGGAAATATATAAGTCTCACGGTCTGGACTGTGGTCTGTGTGTGTGTATATATATAAGTCTCTGGGACAGGCCGATGGTGTGTGTGTGTGGAAATATATAATTCTCAGGTTCTGGACTGTGGAGTGTGTGTATATATATATAAGTCTCAGTGTCTGGACTGTGGTGTGTGTGTGGAACTATATAAGTCTCACGGTCTGGACTGTGGTGTGTGTGTGTGTGTGTGTGTGTATATATATGTCTCGGGGTCTGGACTGTGGTGTGTGTGTGTGGAAAAATATAATTCTCAGGGTCTGGACTGTGGTGTGTGTGTCTTGAAATGTATAAGTCTCACGGTCTGGACTGTGGTGTGTGCGTGTGGAAATAGATAAGTCTCAGGGTCTGGACTGTGGTGTGTGTGTGTGGAAACATATAAGTCTCAGGGTCAGGACTGTGGTGTGCGTGTGTGGAAATATATAAGTCTCACGGTCTGGACTGTGGTGTGTGTGTGTTTATATGTATAAGTCTCAGGGTCTGGACCGTGGTGGATGTGTGGAAATATATAAGTCTCAGGGTTTGGACTGTGGTGTGTGTGTCTATATATCTAAGTCTCAGGGTCTGGACTGTGGTGTGTTTATATGTAAATATATAAGTCTCAGGGTCTGGACTGTGGTGTGTGTGTATATATATAAGTCTCAGGGTCTGGACTGTGGTGTGTGTATGTGGAAATATATAATTCTCAGGGTCTGGACTGTGGTGTGTGTCTGTGTGTATATATATATTAGTCTCAGGGTCTGGACTGTGGTGTGTGTATGTGGAAATATATAATTCACACGGTCTGGACTGTGGTGTGTGTGTGTGTATATGTATAAGTCTCAGGGACTGCACTGTGGTGTGTTTATGTGGAAATATATAAGTCTCAGGGTCTGGACTGTGGTGTGTGTTTATCTATATAAGTCTCAGTGTCTGGACTGTGGTGTGTGTCTGTGTGTATATATATATAATTCTCAGTGTCTGGACTGTGGTGTGTCTGTGTGTGTGTATATATCAGTTTCAGAGTCTGGACTGTGGTGTGTGTGTGTGTCAATATATATAAGTCTCAGTGTCTGGACTGTGGTGTGTCTGTGCGGATGTATATAAGTCTCAGGGTCTGGACTGTGGTGTCTGTGTGGGGAAATATATAATCTCAGGGTCTGGACTGTGGTGTGTGTGTATATATAAAAATGTATATATAAGTCTCAGGACTGGACTGTGGTGTGTGTGTGTGTGGAAATATATACGACTCACGGTCTGGGCTGCAGTGTGTGTGTGTGTGTATATATATAAGTCTCAGGTCTGGACTGTGGTGTGTGTGTGTATATATATTTAAGTCTCAGGTCTGGACTGTGGTGTGTGTGTGTATATATATTTAAGTCTCAGGTCTGGACTGTGGTGTGTGTGTGTGGAAATATGTAAGTCTCACGGTCTGGACTGTGGTGTGTGTGTGTGTGTATATATAATTAATTCTCAGGTCTGGACTGTGGTGTGTGTGTGTGGCAATATATAAGTCTCACGATCTGGACTGTGGTGTGTGTGTGTATATATATATATATATATATAAGTCTCAGGGACTGGACTGTGGTGTGTTTGTGAGGAAATATATACTTCTCAGGGTCCGGACTGTGGTGTGTGTGTGTGGAAATATATAAGTCTCACGGTCTGGACTGTGGTCTGTGTGTGTGTATATAGATAAGTCTCTGGGTCTGGTCTATGGTGTGTGTGTGTGTGCATATATATTAGTCTCAGGGTCTGGACTGTGCTGTGTGTGTGTGGAAATATATAAGTCTCAGTGTCTGGACTGTCGTGTGTGTGTGTGTGTGTATATATATAATTCTCAGTGTCTGGACTGTGGAGTGTGTGTGTATATATATATATGTCCCAGGTTCTGGACTGTCGTGTGTGTGTGTGAGTATATATATTTCTCAGGGTCTGGACTGTGGTGTGTGTCTGTGTGTATATATATATTAGTCTCAGGGTCAGGACTGTGGTGTGTGTGTGTGGAAATATATAAGTCTCAGGGTCTGGACTGTGGTAGGTGTGTGGAAATATATAAGTCTCAGGGTTTGGACTGTGGTGTGTGTGTCTATATATCTAAGTCTCAGGGTCTGGACTGTGGTGTGTTTATATGTAAATATATAAGTCTCAGGGTCTGGACTGTGGTGTGTGTATGTGGAAATATATAATTGTCAGGGTCTGGACTGTGGTGTGTGTCTGTGTGTATATATATATTAGTCTCAGGGTCAGGACTGTGGTGTGTTTATATGTAAATATATAAGTCTCAGGGTCTGGACTGTGGTGTGTGTATGTGGAAATATATAATTCTCAGGGTCTGGACTGTGGTGTGTGTCTGTGTGTATATATATATTAGTCTCAGGGTCAGGACTGTGGTGTGTGTGTATATATATATATAATACTCAGGGTCTGGACTGCGATGTGTGTGTATATATATATAAGTCTCACGGTCAGGACTGTGGTGTGTGTGTGGAAATATATAAGTCTCAGGGTCTGGACTGTGGTAGGTGTGTGGAAATATATAAGTCTCAGGGTCTGGACTGTGGTAGGTGTGTGGAAATATATAAGTCTCAGGGTCTGGACTGTGGTGTGTGTGTGTGTGTGGAAATATATAAGTCTCAGGGTCTGGACTGTGGTGTGTGTGTGTGGAAATATATAAGTCTCAGGGTCTGGACTGTGGTGTGTGTGTGTGGAAATATATAATTCTCAGGGTCTGGGCTGTGGTGTTTGTGTGTATTTATTTCAGTCTCAGGGTCTGGACTGTGATGTGTGTGCGGATATATATAAGTCTCAGTGTCTGGACTGTGGTGTGTGTGTGGAAATATATAAGTATCAGTGTCTGGACTGTGGTGTGTGTTTGGAAATGTATACGTCTCAGTGCCTGGACTGTGGTGTGTGTGTGGAAATATAGAAGTCTCAGGGCCTGGACTGTGGTGTGTGTGTGTATATATATATGAGTCTCAGGGTCTCGACTGTGCTGTGTGTTTGTGGAAATATATAAGTCTCAGTGCCTGGTCTGTGGTGTGTCTGTGTGTGTGTATGTATCAATTTCAGCGTCTGGACCGTGGTGTGTGTGTGTGTTTATATATATATAAGTCTCAGTGTCTGGACTGTGGTGTGTCTGTGCGGATGTATATAAGTCTCAGTTCTGGAGTGTGGTGTGTGTGTGAGGAAATATATAGGTCTCACAGTCTGGGCTGTAGTGTGTGTGTGTGTGTATATATATAAGTCTCAGAGTCTGGACTCTGGTGGGTGTGTGTTTCTATATATATGTCTCAGGGTCTGGACTGTGGTGTGTGTGTGTATATATATTTAAGTCTCAGGTCTGGACTGTGGTGTGTGTGTGTGGAAATATATAAGTCTCACGGTCTGGACTGTGGTGTGTGTGTGTGTATATATAATTAATTCTCAGGTCTGGACTGTGGTGTGTGTGTGTGTGCATATATATTAGTCTCAGGGTCTGGACTGTGCTGTGTGTGTGTGGAAATATATAAGTCTCAGTGTCTGGACTGTCGTGTGTGTGTGTATATATATATATAATACTCAGGGTCTGGACTGCGATGTGTGTGTATATATATATAAGTCTCACGGTCAGGACTGTGGTGTGTGTGTGTGGAAATATATACTTCTCAGGGTCCGGACTGTGGTGTGTGTGTGGAAATATATAAGTCTCAGTGTCTGGACTGTGGTGTGTGTGTGTGTGTGTATATGTATAAGTCTCAGGGACTGCACTGTGGTGTGTTTATGTGGAAATATATAAGTCTCAGGGTCTGGACTGTGGTGTGTGTTTATCTATATAAGTCTCAGGGTCTGGACTGTGGTGTGTGTATGTGGAAATATATAATTCTCAGGGTCTGGACTGTGGTGTGTGTGTGTGTACATATATAAGTCTCAGGGTCTGGACTGTGGTGTGTGTGTATATATATATATATATATAATTCTCAGGGTCTGGACTGTGATGTGTGTGTGTATGTATATATAAGTCACAGGGTCAGGAATGTGGTGTGTGTAGGTGTAAATATAGAAGTCTCAGGGCCTGGACTGTGGTGTGTGTGTGTGTGTGGAAATATATAAGTCTCACGGTCTGGACTGTGGTCTGTGTGTGTGTATATAGATAAGTCTCTGGGTCTGGTCTATGGTGTGTGTGTGTGTGCATATATATTAGTCTCAGGGTCTGGACTGTGCTGTGTGTGTGTGGAAATATATAAGTCTGTGTCTGGACTGTCGTGTGTGTGTGTGTGTGTATATATATAATTCTCAGTGTCTGGACTGTGGAGTGTGTGTGTATATATATATATATATGTCCCAGGTTCTGGACTGTGGTGTGTGTGTGGAAATATATAAGTCTCAGTGTCTGGACTGTGGTGTGTGTGTGTGTGTATATGTATAAGTCTCAGGGACTGCACTGTGGTGTGTTTATGTGGAAATATATAAGTCTCAGGGTCTGGACTGTGGTGTGTGTTTATCTATATAAGTCTCAGGGTCTGGACTGTGGTGTGTGTATGTGGAAATATATAATTCTCAGGGTCTGGACTGTGGTGTGTGTCTGTGTGTATATATATATAAGTCTCAGTGTCTGGACTGTGGTGTGTGTGTGTGTACATATATAAGTCTCAGGGTCTGGACTGTGGTGTGTGTGTATATATATATATATATATAATTCTCAGGGTCTGGACTGTGATGTGTGTGTGTATGTATATATAAGTCACAGGGTCAGGAATGTGGTGTGTGTGTGTGTGTAAATATAGAAGTCTCAGGGCCTGGACTGTGGTGTGTGTGTGTATATATCTAAGTCTCAGGGTCTGGACTGTGCTGTGTGTGTGTGTGTAAATATAATTAATTCTCAGGTCTGGACTGTGGTGTGTGTGTGTGGCAATATATTAGTCCCACGATCTGGACTGTGGTGTGTGTGTGTATTTATATATAAGTCTCAGGGTCTGGACTATGTTGTGTGTGTGTATATATATATATGTCTCAGGGTCTGGACTCTAGTGTGTGTGTGTATATATATGTAACTCTCAGGGTCTGGACTTTGGTGTGTGTGTGTGTGTGTGTGGAAATGTATAAGTCTCAGTGCCTGGACTGTGGTGTGTGTGTGTATATATATAAGTCTCAGGGTCTGGACTGTGCTGTGTGTTTGTGGAAATATATAAGTCTCAGTGTCTGGACCGTGCTGTGTGTGTGTGAAAAAATGTAAGTCTCAGGGTCTGGACTTTGGTGTGTGTGTGTGTGTGGAAATGTATAAGTCTCAGTGCCTGGTTTGTGGTGTGTCTGTGTGTGTGTATATATCAGTTTCAGAGTCTGGACTGTGGTGTGTGTGTGTGTGTGTCAATATATATAAGTCTCAGTGTCTGGACTGTGGTGTGTGTGTGTGTGTCAATATATATAAGTCTCAGGACTGGACTGTGGTGTGTGTGTGTGGAAATATATACGTCTCACGGTCTGGGCTGCAGTGTATGTGTGTGTATATATATATATAAGTCTCAGAGTCTGGACTCTGGTGGGTGTGTGTTTCTATATATATGTCTCAGGGTCTGGACTGTGGTGTGTGTGTGTATATATATTTAAGTCTCACGGTCTGGACTGTGGTGTGTGTGTGTGTGTAAATATAATTAATTCTCAGGTCTGGACTGTGGTGTGTGTGTGTGGCAATATATTAGTCTCTCGATCTGGACTGTGGTGTGTGTGTGTATTTATATATAAGTCTCAGGGTCTGGACTATGTTGTGTGTGTGTATATATATATATGTCTCAGGGTCTGGACTCTAGTGTGTGTGTGTATATATATGTAACTCTCAGGGACTGGACTGTGGTGTGTTTGTGAGGAAATATATAAGTCTCAGGGTCTGGACTGTGTTGTGTGTGCGTGGAAATATATAAGTCTCACGGTCTGGACTGTGGCAGGTGTGTGGAAATATATAAGTCTCACGGTCTGGACTGTGGCAGGTGTGTGGAAATATATAAGTCTCAGGGTCTGGACTGTGATGTGTGTGCGGATATATATAAGTCTCAGGGTCTGGACTGTAGTGTGTGTGTGGAAATATATAAGTATCAGGGTCTGGACTGTTGTGTGTGTATGTGTGTGTGTATATAAGTCTCAGTGTCTGGACTGTGGTGTGTGTTTGGAAATATATACGTCTCAGGGCCTGGACTGTGGTGTGTGTGTGTATATATATAAGTCTCAGGGTCTCGACTGTGCTGTGTGTTTGTGGAAATATATAAGTCTCAGTGTCTGGACCGTGGTGTGTGTGTGTGAAAAAATTTAAGTCTCAGGGTCTGGACTGTGGTGTGTGTTTGTGTGTGGAAATGTATAAGTCTCAGTGCCTGGTCTGTGGTGTGTCTGTGTGTGTGTATATATCAATTTCAGAGTCTGGACTGTAGTGTGTGTGTGTGTTTATATATATAAGTCTCAGTGTCTGGACTGTGGTGTGTCTGTGCGGATGTATATAAGTCTCAGGGTCTGGACTGTGGTGTATGTGTGGGGAAATATATAATCTCAGGGTCTGGACTGTGGTGTGTGTGTGTGTGTATATATAATTAATTCTCAGGTCTGGACTGTGGTGTGTGTGTGTGGCAATATATAAGTCTCACGATCTGGACTGTGGTGTGTATATATATATATATATATATATATATATATAAGTCTCAGGGTCTGGACTATGTTGTGTGTGTGTGTATATATATGTAACTCTCAGGGACTGGACTGTGGTGTGTTTGTGAGGAAATATATAAGTCTCAAGGTCTGGACGGTGGTGTGTGAGTGTGGAAATATATATAAGTCTCACGGTCTGGCCTGTGGTCTTTGTGTGTGTGTATATATATAAGTCTCTGGGTCGGTCTATGGTGTGTGTGTGTGTGTGTGTAAATAAGTCTCAGGGTCTGGACTGTGCTGTGTGTGTGTGGAAATATATAAGTCTCAGGGTCTGGACTGTGGAGTGTGTGTGTATATATATATGTCTCAGGTTCTGGACTGTGGTGTGTGTGTATATATATATAAGTCTCACGGTCTGGACTGTGGTGTGTGTGTGTGTGTGTGTATATATAATTCTCAGGGTCTTGACTGAGGTGTGTGTGTCTATATATCTAAGTCTCAGGGTCTGGACTGTGGTGTGTGTGTGTGTGTACATGTATAAGTCTCAGGGACTGCACTGTGGTGTGTGTGTATATATATAAGTCTCAGGGTCTGGACTGTGGTGTGTGTGTGGAAATATATAAGTCTCAGGGTCTGGACTGTGGTGTGTGTGTATATATATAAGTCTCAGGGTCTGGACTGTGGTGTGTGTGTGGAAATATATAATTCTCAGGGTCGGGATTGTGGTGTGCGTCTGTGTGTGTATATATATAGGTCTCAGTGTCTGGTCTGTGGTGTGTGTGTGTGGAAATATATAAGTCTCAGGGTCTGGACTGTGGTGGGTGTGTGGAAATATATTAGTCTCAGGGTCTGGACTGTGGTGTGTGTGTGTGGAAATATATAAGTCTCAGGGTCTGGACTGTGGTGTGTGTGGAAATATATAAGTATCAGGGTCGGGACTGTTGTGTGTGTGTGTGTGTGTATATAAGTCTCAGGGTCTGGACTGTGGTGTGTGTGTGTTTGTACATGTATAAGTCTCAGGGACTGCACTGTGGTGTGTTTATGTGGAAATATATAAGTCTCAGGGTCTGGACTGTGGTGTGTGTGTATATATATATAAGTCTCAGGGACTGCACTGTGGTGTGTTTATGTGGAAATATATAAGTCTCAGGGTCTTGACTATGGTGTGTGTGTGTATATATATATATATGTCTCAGGGTCTGGACTGTGGTGTATGTTTGTGTTTATGTATAAGTCTCAGGGCCGGGACTGTGGTGTGGGTGTGTGGAAACATATAAGTCTCAGGGTCAGGACTGTGGTGTGCGTGTGAGGAAATATATAAGTCTCACGGTCTGGACTGAGGTGTGTGTGTGGAAATATAGAAGTCTCAGGGTCTGGACAGTGGTGTGTGTGTGTGTATATGTATAAGTCTCAGGGACTGCACTGTGGTGTGTTTATGTGGAAATATATAATTCTCTTGGTCTGGCCTGTGGTGTGTGTCTGTGTGTATATATATATAGGTCTCAGTGTCTGGACTGTGGTGTGTGTGTGTGTGTATATATAGAAGTCTCAGGGTCTGGACTGTGGTGTGTGTGTGTGTGTATATATATATATATATATATATATATATATATATATATATATAATTCTCAGGGTCTGGACTGCGATGTGTGTGTGTATATATATATATATAGGTCTCAGGGTCAGGACTGTGGTTTGTGTGTGTGGAAATATATAAGTCTCAGGGTCTGGACTGTGGTGGATGTGTGGAAATATATAAGTCTCAGGGTCTGGACTGTGGTGTGTGTGGGTGGAAATATATAAGTCTCAGGGTCTGGACTGTGGTGTGTGTGTGTGGAAATATATAATTCTCAGGGTCTGGGCTGTGGTGTTTGTGTGTGTATTTATTTCAGTCTCAGGGTCTGGACTGTGGTGTGTGTGGGTGGAAATATATAAGTCTCAGGGTCTGGACTGTGGTGTGTGTGTGTGGAAATATATAATTCTCAGGGTCTGGGCTGTGGTGTTTGTGTGTGTATTTATTTCAGTCTCAGGGTCTGGACTGTGGTGTGTGTGCGGATATATATAAGTCTCAGGGTCTGAACAGTGGTGTGCGTGGAAATATATAAGTCTGAGGGTATGGACTGTTGTGTTTGTGTGTGTGTGTGTATATAAGTCTCAGGGTCTGGACTGTGGTGTGTGTTTGGAAATATATACGTCTCAGTGCCTGGACTGTGGTGTGTGTGTGGAAATATAGAAGTCTCAGGGCCTGAACTGTGGTGTGTGTGTGTGTATATATATATATAAGTCTCAGGGTCTGGACTGTGGTGTGTGTTTGTGGAAATATATAAGTCTCAGGGTCTGGACTGTGATGTGTGTGTGTCTGTGGAAATGCATATGTCTCAGTGCCTGGACTGTGGTGTGTGTGTGTGTGTGTATATATGTCTCTGGGCCTGGACTGTGGTGTGTGTGTGTATATATATAAGTCTCAGGGTCTGGACTGTGGTGTGTCCGTGTGGAAATATATAAGTCTCAGTGTCTGGACTGTGGTGTGTGTGTGGAAATATATAAGTCTCAGGGTCTGGACTGTGGTGAGTGTGTGTGTATATATATATATAAGTCTCAGGGTCTGTACTGTGGTGTGTGTGGAAGTATATAATTCTCACGGTCTGGACTGTGGTGTGTGTGTGTGGAAATATATAAGTCTCAGGGTCTGGGCTGTGGTGTGTGTGAGGAAATATAGAAGTCTCAGGGTCTGGACTGTGGTGTGTGCGTGGAAATATAGAAGTCTCAGGGTCTGGACTGTGGTGTGTGTGTGTGTATATGTATAAGTCTCAGGGACTGCACTGTGGTGTGTTTATGTGGAAATATATAAGTCTCAGGGTCTGGACTGTGGTGTGTGTGTATATATATAAGTCTCAGGGTCTGGGCTGTGGTGTGTGTATGTGGAAATATATAATTCTCAGGTTCTGGACTGTGGTGTGTGTCTGTATGTATATATATATAGGTCTCAGTGTCTGGACTGTGGTGTTTGTGTGTGTATATATCTATAAGTCTCAGGGTCTGGACTGTGGTGGGTGTGTGGAAATATATAAGTCTCAGGGTCTGGACTGTGGTGTGTGTGTGTGGAAATATATAAGTCTCAGGGTCTGGACTGTGGTGTGTGTGTGTGGAAATATATAATTCTCA
>NW_027141402.1:0-25749 GCF_036365525.1 Heterodontus francisci | reverse complement strand
TGTGTGCAAGGTAAGGAGGGGAGAAGTTGTTCCAGGCCATTCTCAATATTGCTGCAGTTCTCTTGCTGGCAGAGCATTTGGCTTAGTGTCCCTTGCCAGCCTGAGGCAGATTGGGGTTAGTTTCACTGAGTGTGCTAAATTATGTACATGCACTTCGTAGCTTTGCTTATTAGTATATTGTGCCACCAGTGGAGGAAACTATATGGCTGCCTGATGTCTCTTGCCAGTCTGAAGCAGATTGAGCACGGTCAGTGAAACGAATCTCAATCATCTATCTACATGCACTTTGTAACTTTGCTGGAGGAACCTCTATGGCTATTTTTGACAGTCATCTTTGACATTGTCATTTATACTGGGGCGGAATTGTTCATGGATGAATGGTTCATTTACTGTTGCACAAATCTACCCCCCCACTTGCCGGTACTTTGGTTTTATATCAGTATGTTGTTACGACCAGGTGAGGAAGGGGTCTCAGGCTCCCCTTTCGCCCCTTCTCTGGTTTGACCGTAACAGGGTTTATTCTTTTAACAGTGATTTAACTTACCACCTCAGGGAGCACTTGCTGCTGTTCCTCTAATAATTGCAAATGACCCCATCGGACAGGTTTTCTTGAGTTTAAACAAGAAAGATGTAAGTTTATTAACCTTATTCTAAACCGGTTAAAATTACCAAAATATGCGATGCATCCATGATCGCGTTCACACGAGGGGCACACACACAGAAATAGAGGGAAAAAACAGAGTTGGGAGGTTGGAGTAGAGTCCTTAATAAAATTGTAATTTAAATACTGAGTCTGTGTCTTTAGTTGAAATTAAATCTTGAAGTCCTTGCTGGGCCACGTGCACAATTTGGGCTTGCTTCTCTGGTTCCAGAAGGCCGAAGAGGCTGCTACCTGACTGGACCAGACGACGTGTCGGGTTCGGGTCAGGTCGGGCCAATCTTCCGGGTCCAGCTTTCAGGCTCTGGTTAGGCCCGGGTTGGGTCGGGTCAGACGCACACGTGAGTGCTTTGCTGGTAAGTATTGAAATTAAAAAACTTACCTGAGCTGGGAGTCCGGGACGAAACTGAGTCTGCGCAGTGAATGAGTGATGTCACTATGACGTCATCACGCATGCGCTGCAGCTTCGTAGAGCTTCCCAGTCGAAAGGTAAGTAAAGGGATGGTCGGGCTCGGGGCAAAATTGGAGGGGATCGGGTCCGATGTGGTTCGGGTCGGATTCTTTTTCCCGGCCTGAGCAGGCCTGTCCTCTCTGTTGCTGACTGAGGGTCTGTAGATTTGAAGTTTGGCTGCAGCTGAGGCTTCCCTTGGACTTTGCTGGAGAGAGATGTTCCTTCCCTGGAGTTCAGTTACTGTCTGACTTCTGCGTCATCACTCTCAAATTTCCACTGTGGCCCAAACAGTTATGTGATGTGACCACCTCTTTATGTTTGAGAAACAAGTTTCTGGAAGGGTTTTTTGAACTAAAGTTCTCCTCTCAAGCTGTTCAAAAATACTTGGCCAGGGGGTTTGGCTCTTTCATAGTCAATGGGTGTCGATGGCTTTTGACGATCAACATTGACAAAATCATTCTAGGTAATTCAATTAGGGAATATCTCCATTGTTCTGGCTAGACTGGGTAATCACCTCTGTCCCCAGACTGATTCTTTTAGTTTTTTCACATGTAAATTCATGGCCATCTTGGCTGCTAGTAGTTCTGTTTTCTTTTAAAGGTTGTTTGTAACAATGTCCAGTAAAAAGTCTCAGGCAAAGTTCCATTCGGTGAAATTAATATTTCCAGGTGACGTGGGGTTTCCGTTACAATGTGATCAATTACTGGAAAAGATTCATTATCTTTGTTGCTGGTTTGATGAGCAGCCCCAAGGTAAAATGTAGAGATTTCTCTCAGGCTGCCATTGCTCCTACTTTGGCCCTTTGGTCTATATGATGGATACAATGGCAAAGATCAGTGAATAAGAAGTTAATGGTTTTTATCTAGGTTCGCAAATGGATATCGGACTGGAACCTCAGTGTAGACAAGAAACACCATGTACTGCGATTGCTTTATGAAGCACTGGTGGACTGCAAAAAAAGGTATCTGCATGTTTTGAATTTAGTTAAGAAAAATGAATTAATTACAGGAGTCATTGCCCTTGACAGTTTTCTAACCTCGAAACTTTTGAGGTATTTGTGGGTAAATGGAGTCAAGATACAGAGCCATTGTGGAACAGTCTTGAGGGGGCCGAGTGGCCTACTCGTCTTCCTATATTGCATTATCTGTTAAACTATTTGAATAAATTACCAGTTGAAAGATACTTTTCCAATAATTGCTATATTTTGAATGTACTTGCACAAGGACTTCACTGTGGAAGTTCTGCTCGATGTATCCTGCATTCTTACAGCAGCTTACTCTGTCCATTGTAAATGTAAAGGGTGTTAATATTGGAAGCAGGTGCTGTGTGCAGCCATTGGCAGGAAACAAAGCACCATCAGGCTAGCTGTCTGGATGTCATAACTTTTCCATTGGGCCTCTGAGATGCAACTGCTGTTTTATATTCTCACAGAAATGGTCTCCTGTGTTTCTGATGACTTTTCCTTTGCAATCCCTTGCTCCAAGCTTTGCAAGTTCCTGCCCATGATGACATTGAGCTGCTCAAGCTCTGCCCTTATTTAGAGCCAGACTGTTCACAGTTGATGTTGGGAAGCACTTCTTCACACACAAAGGGTAGTGGAAATCTGAAATACTCTGTCCTCCAAAAAGCTTTTGGGGGGTGGGGGTCAGTTGAAAATTGTAAAACCAATTGATTGTTTTTTTTTGTTAGGCAAGGATAGTTAAGTGTTACAGAACCAAGGCAGATAAATGGAGTTAAGATGCAAATCAGCCATATTCTAATTAAATGGCGGAACAAGCTTGAGAAGCTGAATGGCCTACTTTGTGCTCGTTCCTTATTTAATGTCTCGCTATCCTTTCTGGGTTGCTAGGCCCCTTCTGCAAACCATGTACCCGTAGTACAAAATCCACAATTCATATCTCTCTCTCTCCCACGTGCACCCCAATCCAGTATCAACATTGAAATGAGAATGAAGATGCCAGAAGAGAGCCAAGTTTAAAAAAAATAAAATAAAATAAAATGCAAAGTGAAGATTGAAATGATTTTGCCCTTGGAACTCTTGTAACACATTAAGGTTTAATAGGATTGAGGTGATGGCCTTTGGGACTGTTTAGCTGCTTGCCATTCTAAAGCTTTTTGTAGGTAAATATTGAAATGCACCTGATCATCTTAGAATTTTCTTTACAATAGTGAGTTTTTAAAAAAAAAAATGCAAAGAAGACACAAGGATTCTTGAAAATAATCTGAAATATAGAGAAGTCACAAAGACTAGATAGGAACACGCTGTTTTTCATTTAACAGAATTATGTGCAAGACAGGCTTTCATTTCATGGCCTAGAGTCTGTTGGATTGCAAACCTTTGTTTAATGTGTTCCTCGAAATAGCTCAGAAGGTTGTAACACTTCAACCATCATAAAGATACCACTTAATTTTTTTTGATTTTCCTGTTTATTGTGGATGCACATTCTCATTAGCATAGATAAATATATACCAGTTGTAGCCTGACCAAATAGAGGTCCAAACCTTCAAAGAAGCTGGTCCTGGGACAGTGTGTGTAAAACATCTTCCAACCTAAACAGTTCCATGCAGATACGACCTGCGTGATCAAATCCTCGAAATTGCAGTATGGCAGGAGGTTCACCAATCCATCGCATCTATTTAGGTGTTGGTCAATTGAAGCTACCTACTCTAATCACGTTCCACTTTCCCTAAATTGTTTTAAATTTTTATCCAAGCCCCTTTTATCTATAGTCTACCCTTGTGATAAAGCATTCTAATTTCCCCTTTCATTCGTTTAGTGATAATCCTGACTTTTATGCCCAGTTGCCATCAATTCACTATCAAATGGGAACAATTTATTACCTGTTAAAACCTTTCATATTTTTACCCCTGACCCCATTAGTTTTAGGAGACAGACTGTTTACTGATTAATTCAATCTGCAAAGTGCATTAAAATTGAAACTTCCACTTACTGTGTAAATTAAGTGATCAGATAAAATGAGGTTGGGGGGAGAGGGGGTCAAGATCCTTGATGATGCTTATTATGGAGACTGCAGTTTCCCTAACTCAGAGCTCTATCACAGTGTCTCTTTATTTGGAATAAAAACAAGAAATGCTGGAAATATTCAGATCTGGCAGCATATGTGGAGAGAGAAGCAGAGTTAACGTTTCAGGTCAGTGACCCTTCATCAGAACTGGCAAAGATTAGAAATGTAATTGCTTTTAAGCAAATAAAGCAGGGGTGGGGCAAGAGATAACAAAAGTAAAGGTGTTGATAGGAAGGGGTCACAGAGAATAACTGACCAGAAGGTCATGGCGCAAAGGCCTGATGAAGGGTCACTGACCTGAAACGTTAACTCTGCTTCTCTCTCCACATATGCTGCCAGAGTTGTTGAGTATTTCCAGCATTTCTTGTTTTTATTTCAGATTTCCAGCATCTGCAGTATTTTGCTTTTGCTCTTTATTTGAAAGATTGGACATCTGTGTATTCCAGAAAGGCTTGGTTGGTCTTTGAACGAAGCATAATCCCTCTTTTTAGATTGGACAACGGGGTTATCAAGAGGGTGTGATGGTCCAAACTAACAAGTGTGAGAATCACAAAGTCAGAGGAGGTGCAGTATGAGACAATCTCAGTACAGTGTGAAATCTCCAGGTGCAAAGTTTTTCCCACTCATTGAGAGCTGGATTGTCAAAGACCTAGGAGCAAACTGCACCCACCCTTTCTACTGTGTATTGATCGGGGACAAAATTAGAAGGTAAAACTGTATGTTGCTTGCATTAGCATAGAAATTTTTTTTTATTCATGAGACACGAGCATTGCTGGCTAGGCCATCCCTAATTGCCGTAAGGTGGTGGTGAACCGCTGCTGTCCAGTAGGTACATCCACAGTGCCCTTCCAGGATTTTGACCAGAGACTGAAGGAATGCGATATATTTCCAAGTCAGAATGGTGTGTGACTGGAGGGCAACTTGCAGGTGCTGGCTTTCCCATGCATCTGCTGCCCTTGTTCTTCTCAGTGGTAGAGGTCGCTGGTTTGGAAGGTGCTGTTGAGGGAGTCTTGGCGAGTTGCTGCAGTGCATCTTGTAGATGGTGCCACACTGCTACCGGTGGTGCAGGGAGTGAATGTTTAAGGTGGTGGATAGGATGCCGATCAAGTAGCAGGCTGCTTTGTCCTGGATGAGTTTTCGAGCTGCATACATCCAGGCAAGTGGAAAGTATTCCTTTTCACTCTTGACTTCGGCCTTGTAGATGGTGGACAGGTTTTGGGGAGTTGGGAGGTGAGTTACTCACTGCAGAATCCCAGCTTTTCAAGGTATCTTGCAGTGTTATGAAAGTGCTTCTGTTTTTTATTAAATATTTTTTGAGGATTCATATTTAAATTTTGGAAGTGGATTAATTTTTTAGAAGATTAAAGATTTCATAGATGCTGGACTTTGTTTTTGTTGAAAAGACTCCTTGGACTTCTATTTTTTTTTTACAAGGGTCACTGAGAGGTCTTGTTTGAAAACAACCTTTACTGGCTGTCACATGCCTTAAGCTCCCTGGGGAAGATGCTTACAGAGAAGTGACATGTCAAGATTTATGAGGGTCAGGAGGTTCTGACTGGCTGTGGTTTAGAGTCTGAGATATTGTTTTGGTTCAGTTGGGGTGTGGACGTTGTTTGAAAGCAGTTGAAAATCAACCTGCCAAGAAAGAAAACCCCAGCTCATCTTTCCTGCACCTCTCTGAGAGGCCCAGTGTGTCAACTCCTTTTTCCTCTTGTCTTTGGGGAAAAAAAGGCTCTGCGAAACCAGAGTATGCTAGCGGAAGCCCCGATGCCGTATTTCTCCTGGAAAGCTTACCAAGCTATTTCTTGACATCTCCAGAACGCACTGTGTCTGAAAAGATCCCAGTGACCCATCACCGTATACCCAGATACCAGACCAAAAGGGACAACTGGCATCTTTCCATATTGTTGTTCTTCAAGAATTAGCAAGTATTTGGCCAAAGTATTTTTGTCTTTTTTTTGTACCAGAGCTCTGCAGAGAGAATTTCTTTATTTTTTTCAGTATTTGTGTGTGGGGGATTTAAAATAGGAACTTTCATATTTCAATCTGTGTTGTGCTTTGCTTTGTTACTGGATAAGTCTTGTTTTTATAATAAACTGATAATTTTGTTATTAAAGAAAACTGGTTGGTGTATTTTCTGGGATAAACCGTATCCCAGGGATAAACATGATTGACTGTATCAGTAACTGGGTAAACATTTAAATATATGTTGTGACCTGTGGAGCAGTTGAACTAGAAAAGACAGTGCACTTCTCCCACCTCAGTAGTAACACCAGTCATAGTATTTATATGGCTAGTCTAGTTAACTTTCTGGTCAGTGGTAACCCCCAGGATGCTGATGGGGATTCAGCCTTGATAATGCCATTGTACATCTTGGGGAGATGATAAGATTCTCTTGTTGGAGGTCATCATTGCCTGGCACGTGTGCGGTGTGAATGTTACTTGCCACTTATCAGCCAAAGCCTGAATGTTGCCCAGGTCTTGCTGCAAGCAGGCATGGACTGCTTCAGATTCTGAGGAGATCCTAATGGTACAGAACACATGCAATCATCAGTGGACATCCCCATTTCTGACCCTCTGATGGAGGGAAGGTCATTGATGAAGCAACTGAAGATGGTCGGGTCTAGGACACTAACCTGAGGAACTCATGCTATGATGTCCTGGAACTGAAATGAATGGCTTTCAACAACTGCAACCATCTTCCTTTATGCTAAGTATGACTCCAACCAGTGGAGAGTTTTCCCCTTGATTCCCATTGACTTCAATTTTGCTAGGGCTCCTTGAAGCCATACTTGGTCAAATGCTGCCTTGATGTCACTCTCACCTCACCTCACCTCCTGGAATTCAGCTCTTTTTGTCCAGGTTTGAACCAAGGATGTAATAATGTCTGGAGCTCAGTGGCCCTCGTGAAACCGAAACTGAGCATCAGTGTACAGTTTATTGCTGAGTAAGTGCCGCATGATGGCACTGTCAGCGAGACCCCATCACTTTGCTGATGATTGAAAGTGGACTGATGGGGCAGTAGTTGGCTGGATTGCATTAGATTTGCTTTTTGTGGACAGAACATACCTGGGCAATTTTCCACTTTCGTGGGTAGATGTCAGTGTTGTAGCTGTACTGGGACAGCTTGGCTCGGCACGGGACTAGTTCAAGAGCACAAATCTTCAGTACAACAGCTGGGATGTTGCCAGCGCCCATGACCTTTGCAGTATCCAATGCCTTCAGCCATTTCTTTATCATGAGGAGTGATTCAAATTGGCTGAAGACATCTGTGATGCTGCGGACCTCAGGAGGCCAAAACGGATCATCCACTCTGCACTTCTGGCTGAAGGTGCAAATGCTTCAGAAGCTTTGTCTTTTGCACTGACATGCTGGCTCCCCCATCATTGAGGATGGGATTGTTTGTGGAGCCTCCTCATCCAGTTAGTTGTTAAAATGTCCACCAACATTCATAACTGGCTGAGGCAGGACTGCAGAGCTCTAATCTGATCTATTGCTTGTGAGATTGCTTAGCTCTGTCTATCACATGCTGCTTCTGTTTAGCATGTATGTAGTCCTGTGTTGTAGCTTCACCAGGTTGATACCTCATTTTAGGTATGCTTGGTGCTGCTTCTGACATGCTGTCCTACATTTCTTATTGAACCAGGGTTGACTACTGGCTTGATGGTCGAGTGAGGGATATGTCAGCCCATGAAGTTACAGATTGTGGTTGAATGCAGTTCTGATGGCCCACAGGGCCTCATGGGTGCCCAGTCTTGAGCTGCTAGATCTGTTCTGAATCTATCTCATTTAGCACAGTGGTAGTGCCACACAACACGATGGAGGATGTCCTCAGTGTGAAGATAGGATTTGATCTTCACAAGAACCATGCGGTGGTCCCTCCTACCAATGTTGTCAGATGCATCTATGACTGGTAGATTGAGGATGAGCACAAGTAAGATTTTCCCTCTTGTTGGTTCTGTCTGCACCTGCCACAGGCCCAGTCTAGCAGATCCTTCAGAACTTGGTTAATATTGGGGCTACCAAGCCATTTTTGGTGATGGACATTGCAATCTGCCATCCATAGTATATTCTATACCCTTGCTACCTCAGTACTGCTTCTAAGTGGTGTTCAACAAGGAGGAGTACTGATTCACCAGCTGTGGTAGGTGGTAATCAGGAGGTTTCCTTCCCCATGTTTGACCTGATGGCATGAAACTCCATGGGGTCTGAAGTCCATGTTGACTCCCAGGGCTACTCCCTCCTGACTGTATACCACTGTGCCACTACCTCTGATGGTCCTGTCCTGCCCTGGGACAGGAGCATACCCAGGGATGGTGATGGAGGAGTGTGGGACATTGACTGTAAAGTTTGATTTGGTGAGGATGACTGTCAGGCTGTTGCTTGACTAGTCTGAGGGACAACTCTCCTAATTTTGGCACAAGACCCCAGTTAGTGAGGAAGATTTTACAGGGTCATTTGGGTTGGGTGTGCCTAGTTCAATGCCAGATGGTCCGTCTGGTTTTATTTTTTTTTTAGTAGTGGTTTGATAGTACTGAGTGGCCTGCAAGGGCATTTCAGAGGGCAGTGCACCTGGAGTCATGTGTAGGCCAGACTGGGTAAGGATGTCAGATATCCTTCCCCAAAGGATATTAGTGAACCAGATGGGTTTTTGATATTCTGGTAATTTCATGATCATTACTGAGACGAGCTTTTTATTCTAGATTTATTAATCAATTGAATCAATAATTCATAAGAGGTGAATTACAGAAACTCAAAGCTGGTGTCTCTCGGTCAATGTTTTTCAGGGATAGAAAAGCTGATAAACGTGTCTGGGTTCATTGCCTTAATCTTTTAACTAGTTGGCTACATCTGGTTGCCTAAGAAAAACCTATAAAATCAACAATCCCTGTTGGTTCTTGAACTTCATTAAAGATGTCGTCCCAATAAACACTCTGTAGGTGAAAATTCTGGAAATAATGTTACCTATTTCTACTTACTGTTTTGATTTTTGCATTTGATTTTTGAATATGTATTTGATTTACATATGGAATAACCCAGCATGTGGTGTTTTGCAAAACAGTTACACATCAAAGGGTTGAAATAAGAGCAAGCTGAGCAGCTTATCGCTCTCATCTCGTGCCCAAGATGCGTTGCTTTGTTTGAACACAATCCAGAATATCTTCCTGTAGATCATATAGAAACGTAGATCATGGCGAAAGGGCAGCAATTCCGTCCTTAAGTAGGAATGTTGCCTTACAAATCAAATTTGCCGCAACTTTTTAAAGGCTATTTTACCCAAAAGTTTTCCAGGTGTGAACACTCTCTTCCTGTTTTTGGTTTTCAAGCCCTATGGTGCTCTGGTGCCGTGACATTACCAGGCTACCCACAATAGGAGGGAGAAAGAGTTTGGTACCTGCATTGCTGCAGACCTTTTTCACACTGCAGTTAAGCGTTTACAGTTGAGTCTGAAAGCCCAGCTGTTGGGATTTTACACTGCAGTTCCCAGCGTGGTCAGGCGTAATCTGACTGTCGATACACCAACTTTAATTGATTTTCTTGATTTGATGAGCAATGATATTATGCTGAACTACATCATTGACTCAATATTGTTGCGGAACTTGCATGACCACTTTCTTTTTGCCATTGTTTCCTGGCACATTGGGTTGAATTTTTAGAGGTGTTCTTCTGTCTACACCTATCACTTGTGTATGAAGACTGCTGAGGTTTGTATTTCCTTGAGTATAGAAGATTAAGAGGTCGTCTAATTGAGCTCTTCAAGATGTTTAGAGAATTTGATAGTTTCTCTGTACCTACCGTATTTCCTCTTGTGGGGTAAGTTCTGAACAAGGGGCGTAACCTTAAAATTAGAGCTAGGCTGTTCAGGGGTGATATCAGGAAGCACTTTACACAAAGGGTGGTGGAAATCTGGAACTCTCTTCCCCTGTTCTCTTTTTCCGCCCCGCCCGCCACCAAAAAAAAGCTGTTGAGGCTGCAGGTGATTTGAAAATTTGAATTTCAAAACTGGGATTGATAGTTTTTTATTAAGTATGGGTATTAAGAGTTACCGAACGAAGTTGAGTTGCGGCTCAGTTAGTAGCACTGTTGCCTTTGAGTCAGAAGGTTGTGGGTTTAATTTCCACACTAGGACTTGAGCACACTATCAAGGCTGGCACTCCAGTGCAGTACTGAGGGAGTGCTGTAGTGTCTTTCAGATGAGATTTTAAACCCAGGCGCTGACTGCCCTTGAAAGATCCCCTGGTACTATTTGAGACGAGCAGGGGAACTAACCCTGGTCTCCTGGCCAATATTTATCCTTCAATCAACATCATAAACAGATTATCTGGTCATTATCACATTGCTCTTTGTGGGAGCTTGCTGTGTGCTAATTGGCTGCCATATTTCCTACATTACAACAGTGACTACACTTCAAAAGTACTTCATGAGCAAGACAGAGCTTTGTTTGGGATGTCTGGTGGTCATGAAAAGACTTGCATTTATATAATGCCTTTCAAGGCGGGTAAATGGAATGAAGATGCAGATCGACCATCATCTAATTCAGTAGAGAAACAGTCTCAAGGGGTTGAATGGCCTGCTGCTGTTCCTGTGTTCCTAAGTATGAGTGCAAACTACCTACCTAAAGTTAATTGGCCAACACCTGCCCCTGTAAGAAACCAGTTTCAGGTGATAAAATTTGATAAATTAAATCAATCTAATGATTAAAATCTGACCATTGCTGAAAGCAGCAGTGTAATTTAAGATTATCTGCAGGGTGTAGTCGTGTCTGGAGAACAATTCCAAATCACTCTCCTCTATTGAATGCAGAGTCCAGATTTCAGTCCTTTCCCAGTAGGGATGCTTTCTCTGTGTTTGTGTTCACGGCCAGTCAATGTTGCTTTGTGCTGTTTTGGGTCACTGTCAATTGGAAGTACGATGATAAACATTCATGAACTAACTCTGAAGAGTTATGAATAAACAAACTTTGTCTTTAAAAAATGAACCTTTATTTTTAAAAGTGAACAATGGTCCAAAATGGCTGTTGAAGAAAAATGGGGATTAGCCATTTATTCAAACAATCTGACAAAGACACAAGACAAATCTTGAAAGCCAGAGGGCATGTTTGCTGACAGTACAACAGCTCGGTGGCACAGTACTAGCGCATGCGCGAATGCAACCTCATCGACTGAAACGTCACTGTACGCGACGTCTCAGGCAGCTACCAGTAATAAAGATGGCACTACTCAATTTGACACCATAAAGAATTAAACCCAAACCCCTGCATTGGCTTCGTTCGCTGCCTCCATTCCACCTCCAACAGTACCCCGCTCCCTCCCGCCATCGCTGCTTCTGTTCACTGCTCCATCCTGCGCCCGTCTGCTCACTCTCAGCCTCGCCGCTTCCTCTGCCCCCCCTCCCCCCCCATCTGGCCCCATGGCCGCTCGCTTGCCACTACACCCACCCACCCGCCACCGGTCACTCCACATGTTGCCCCGTCACCCCCTCAGCTGCTGCCTCGTTACTTCCCTCCCTCCCCCTCCCCCCCCCCCCCCAAAAAAAAAACCCCGCCGCTCGCATCCTGCCCCCCACCACTTTTCGGTGCGGCGCAGTGGGAAGCGAGTGGCCGGGGGGGTTTGGAGGGGTTGGTGGGTGGAGATGGGAGCGAAGGGGTGAGTTGTCGGCACGAGGAAACTGAAAGCGACGGTTGAGGCAGGGATGGTGGAAGGGAACGGGATACCGTTGGGGAATGGAGGCAGAGATCACATCCAATACGTCTCACATCATTGTGTGGTGACGTCGTGCGCGCATGTGCAGATTCCTACTGGCAAGATGGCACACGTATGGATGCACTAATGATGTCGGCGATCGTTCTGCGTTATCAGGAGACGCTGAATGCCGAAAGGCGTTAATGAAACCCATCTCTCACCTATTCTAGCAGCATTCCAGAATTGAATGTCGTCTCCTAAAACAAAGGAGGTGTGAAGTAGTCACGACCTGAGCCATAGTGTGATCACCATGAGAAAGAAACCAGAGTGTTAACAGGAGTTGAGAGATGACACTGTTTTACTTAAAACACAGACAGGCAGAGAGAGAGACTGGCCCAGAAGGTGAAGCTACTTGTAATAGCTGGCATTCCAGCAAGCCAGAAAGCAACTACCTGCTGAAAAAATCCGACATCTACATTATACAACAGTGAGAGAGCTGGAAGTGACCCACCATCTTCAACAGAATCTATAACTGCCTGCAACTATCTGGACTTTGAGTCTCGAGAATTCAACAGGTTTATCGTAACTCTTCTCCCCCACAAAACCCACCTTTCTCTTTCCCTTCTCTTTCGTGTGTGCATGCATGAGTGAATGAGGTTGCGTCAATTTCAGGATAAGGTTTATTGATCAATAAACAATTGACTTTTTAAAACCTATGAGAAAACCTGTTGCTGTCTGGTTATTTGAAAAATAAAACACCAAGGGGATAAACTCTAATACAAATAAACTTGCTGCGGTCAGATGGGGAGTTGAACAGTGAGAACCACTCATGTCACACCATGTGGCCATAACAGTCGCATCCTTTTTTATTTTACCACCTGTTCAGCCAAAGCCAATTTTTGCCTCGAAGTATTTAAATCTAAAGGTGTTCAGTCCTTCTGACTTTGTGGGCTGTCCTGATGTGATCCATGGTGGGTAGGGGGGAGGGTGCTGTCTATCAGGTTTAATTTCCATATTCTCATGCACTTGCACATATTTGAAGTTGCTGGTATCAATTCACCTTGGTTTTTTCATTAAGGAATTCTGTGAGGCAATGGTACTTTTTAAAAAGAAAACCCTTTCCAAAACCCTTATGCTTGCAAAATAAGAAATGTAAGCTCGTGTAGAAGCAGAATGCTTGGGTCTTGAATGGGATTACACGGCTCGGTACTCCTGTGACACTAGACTGCAGATTAAACTCCCCTGCTTTAACTTCCATTCAACTATTTGGGGTTTAGTTCCGTGTAACTTTTTCTTCTAAACTCTGCTTGCTGCATATGACAATATTCCTGGCAAGAAATCTGCTCTGAAAACCTCAACATTACTACAGTGTTGATGCCATGTTGAAGCTATCCTGCCCGATCTTTCAAGAGGATAGGGACAGTTGGTATTTGAAATGGTTCTGCTGGTGATTCTTAATGCCCGTCAATATGTAAAGTTTCTGCTGTTGGGTTATTATGCTGACAGCCCATTGATGTCCTGCTTCATTTGAAATGTTGCCTGTCTTTTGTCTGTGAGGAGAGGTCAGGGAAGTGGTGTTAGCTCTCTTAAAGAACCAGCACAGGCACGATGGGGCAAATGGCCTGATTCGGTGCTTTATAGTCTTGCTAAGTCATTATATAGTTTATTTTTAAATCTCATTACAATGATATTTTAGAGTGTGGAAGTGTCAAATCACTATCCCAAATTAAAAACTGACCCAGTTCGTAATTCTCATTTTAATTTCGTTCCGTGTCTCTCGAGGGATGTTGTCACTTCCTATAAAATTTGATGTATGCGCTCTTATATTTTTTCACTTTGTTGTTTTGATCTTTTTAATCTTTTGATCTGCATACTTAAACCAACATCTTAAACCCCAGCTGGGTAACATAGAACACAATTTATGCCTTCTGTAGTTTGTTACAGTCTGCCATGTCAGATTCCAGGACATTTTGATCTGGTTTCCTTGAAAGGCACTGCAAAATGGCAACCCTAGATTATAACAAATTTGATGCATTAATGTGCTGGTTTTAGCAGAAGGAGATAAATTTGTATTTTCATTTTAATCAACAGAAGTGCCACTTTTTTCTTTTGTAAAACAGCTGCAAATCCTATTAACTTGCTTTGAAGGAAGATGTTACGTGACTTGAATGTCACGTTGAAGTATGAATTAGCTGCATGGCATAGGAAGTGACTCAGCAAGTCTGAAAAGTACACAGGAAAGTGGTCTTATTTCTTGTGATTTTAAAGGCTGAACCTTTGCATGCTTACAGATGTTTTGCCAAATGAATAATGAGGCAAGATAACAAGTGTGCACTGAAATGAGCAGACCAGTCATGCACTTAAAGAACTTTTGATTCAGTTTTCTGGTGCCACGACTATCTAAATCAATAAAACTAATTTTAAAAGATAGTGTCATTGCTTTGTGCTATTTTTCAAGTGCCTCAATTCACTGAGTGATCAGATTAATGTGAAGCAAATAATTGCATTGATTTCTTTGTCCTGTTGAGTTTGCCTCACATGGTTCTTACGAGCCTCAACCAACATAATTGAGTTCATTCAGAATTATTTTAAAATCTGATTCTTTCTTCCTCTATATTAATGGATGCTTAAAATCAAACCTTTGTTTACAAAATGATTTTTACTCATTGCGTGGTAAAATTCTTGTAGATCAAATCCTACTTTTAAAAAAAAAACTACCTTTTTAAATACAAGTGTTTCTAGCTCACAAAGCTGCCTGTGCTTGGGTTACAGCAGTAACTTGTTAATCCAGTCACTGGTTCTGGGTGTGAACGGGGTCTTTCATGCATCAGCTTGCAATAGTATTGAAAAAATGAGGTGATCTTGGGGCTTGAACGCAGTGTAGATTACAACTGTGGCATACATATATTCTAGTAATCTTTCGAGGACCTTTAGGAACTTATGCATTTTATTCCAAGAAAGATTTTATTCTTGCACAGTGGTACCAATGAAATCACACAGGTGGTTGCCAGGCTTAAAAAGATGTCTTGTTTGACATGGGGGTTGACTACATTGTCATTCTCTAATGCTTCTCTGCTGTTGTGGGTGGGACTGCTCTCACCTGGTTCCATTCTTATCTATCTAATCATATCTTCTATGATTCTCTTCTCTTCCTGCTCCTGCATTGATACCTCTGGTGTCCCTCAAGAATCTATGCTTGGGCCTCCACTATTTCTCATCTATGTGCGGCCCGAAAGCACAGCATTATTTTTCACATGTATGCTGATGATGCCCAGCTCTAGCTCATCACCACCTCTCTCGACACCACCAGCCCTCTCAACTGCTTATCCAACGTCCAGTACTGGATGAGCAGAAATTTCCTCCAATTAAATATCAGGAAGACTAAAGCCATTGTTTTCTGTCCCCACTCTGAACTGTTGCCCCAGCTACTGACTCCGTCCCTCTTCCTGGCAACAGTCTGAGCTGCTGCTTCTTAGGTAGTCCCTCGGGAACGAGGATGACTTTCTTCCACTCGGGTTGTGGGTCCTTAGGTGACTGAATAGTCCAATCCTGATACTCCAGGTCCAGAAGATTCATTTTGAGGTGGTGGAAGATGCCTATGTGTGGGTTCTTTTAACGTGGGGTGGCTGTTGCACACCGACTACCACACGGTCTGAGCAAAGCAAGGTCTTTGTCCGATGGCAGGGACGGGCGATACGATTGGATAACAGGCTCTGCTACATGGACGGGGACTAATACATACACATGGCCAACATGTCCAGCTGGTGAGCCTGGATGCAGGCCATGTGAACCTGTGTCAGTGTGTTCTTGAAGGGGTAGCTGAAAGCCTGCTCCAAGGGCTCCTGTGACAAGGACAAAGGACCAGCCTTTGCAACCTTGGTGTCGCATTTGACCACGAATAAGCTGCCGATCATATATTCGCTACATCACTAAGATTGCCTAACTCCACCTCTGTAACATCGCCCCAGTCTCCGCTCATCTGCTGAAACCCTCAATCATGCCTTCGTTACTTCTAGACTTGACTATTACACTGCAGTCCTGGCTGGGTCCTACACTCTACTCTCTGTAAATTTGAGGGCCGTCCAAGACTCTGCTGCCCCTGTCTTAACTCGCACCAAGTCCCATTCATCTATCATTCCTGTGCTCCCTGACCTACATTGGCTCCTGGCCAAGTAGCATCTTGATTTTAAAATTCTCATTCTTTTCAAATCCCTCCAGGGCCTCACCCCTCCCATTCTCTGTAATCTCCTCTAGCCCCACTACCCACAAATATCTGCACTCTTCGGATTTTGGCCTTATGAATATCTCCAATTTTAATCGCTCCAGCATTTATAGAGATACAGCACTGAAATGGGCCCTTCGGCCCAACGTGTCTGCGACAGCCATCAACCACCCATTTATGCTAATCCTACATTAATCCCATTTCCCCCTCTCATCCCCAGCTTCCCTCTATTCTCATACCACCTACCTACACTAGGGGCAATTTACAGTGGCCAATTTACCTATCAACCTGCAAGTCTTTGGCATGTGTGAAGAAATTGGAGCACGAGGTCACAGGGAGAACTTGCAAACTCCGCACAGGCAGTACCCAGAACCGAACCCGGGTCGCTGGAGCTGTGAGGCTGCGGTGCTTAGATTTTTTTTTTAGATTTAGAGATACAGCACTGAAACAGGCCCTTCGGCCCACCGAGTCTGTGCCGACCATTAACTACCCATTTATACTAATCCTACACTAATCCCATATTCCCCTACCACCTACCTATACTAGTGACAATATATAACGGCCAATTCACCTATCAACCTGCAAGTCTTTTGGCTGTGGGAGGAAACCCACGCAGACACAGGGAGAACTTGCAAACTCCACACAGACAGTACCCAGAATTGAACCCGGGTCGCTGGAGCTGTGAGGCTGCGGTGCTAACCACTGTGCCGCCCTAGATTGATAGCATTGATAGCTGCACCTTCAGTTGCCCAGGCCATAAGCTCTGGAATACCCTCCCTACACCCCTCTCGCTTTCCTCCTTTAAGACATTCCTTAAAACCTCCCTCTTTGACCAAGTTATTGGTCATCTGACCTAATATCTCCTTATGTGGCTCGATGTCATATTTTGTTTTATAATGTTCCTGTGAAGTGTCTTGGGACGTTTTAATTATATTAAAAGTGCCATACAAGTGCAAGTTCAAAATTTGCAATAAGCTAGGGCTAAAGAGCTGTAAAGGAGTTTAAACAAATCTGTTGCTCTCTTCTAATATAAAAACAAGGTGCTAGAAATACAGGTCTGTGACATTAACTGTTTTTCTCTCTCCACAGATGCTGCCTGACCTGTATTTCAGCATCTGTAGTATTTTGCTTTTATATTACTGTTGCTCTATTCTTTTCCCCTTAGTCACATTTCCTTAAGCTCCAGTGCTTTAAAATACTGTAACTTACACCTGTAAGGATTCAAGTCTATTTCAACAGCCCCTGTATTACAGCTTTTATAGAGTGTGTTATATAGTATTAAAAACAAGTGTAGTTCCCATTTGCTGCCCCTAGATTTTCGTCAATGTACTGTAGCTTGAAACCACAATATTCAATTTTTCTTGTATTACGTTGATTTATTTCACTATTTGGTATAAAATTAGCTGGATTTTTTGCCATGTGTATCTTGCTATTCTGCCGTCACTGTATGTCAGCAATATCCCACAGATTTTGACAATATTCAGCTGATCAGAGCGAGCCAGCATAGATTTGTAAAAGGTCAGTCATGCATGATCATCCTGATTTGAATCTTTTGAAGAGGTACTAAAGCAGCGGATAGGGGAATGGTCTATGGATGATATTCGTATGGCCTTCCAGAAGGCATTTGATAAAAGTCCCTCACAGGAGACTGTTAGCTAAAGTTGAGCTCGTGGATTTGAAGGCAAATTATTGACTTGGTTACGAGATTGGCAGAGCAGCAGGAGACAGAGAATAATGTACTCTAAATGGCAGGATGTGACTAGTGGTGTTTGACAGGAATCTGTGTTGGAGTCTTAAGTATTTGCTATATTAATGATTTAGATGATGGGATAGAAAGCCACATATCCAAGTTTGCCGATGGTACAAAGATAAACGGCATTGTAAGTGATGTAGATGGAAGTGTTAAAATTAGAGATATTGATAGTTTAAGTGGACAAAACTGTGGCAGATGGATTTCAATAAAGGCAAGTGTGAGGTCATCCACCTTGGATCTAAAAAGGAGATATCCGAGTGCTTTCTAAATGGTAAAGCTAGAAGCAGGGATGTAATGCTGGAACTGTATAAAACGCTGGTTAGACCACAGCTGGAATATTGCGTACAGTTCTGGTCACCACATTACAGGAAGAGCATAATTGCTCTGGAGAGTGTACAGAGGAGATTTGCAAGAATGTTGCCAGGGCTTGAAAGTTGCAGCTATGAGGAAAGATTGGATTGGTTAGGGTTGTTTTCCTTGGAACAGAGGAGGCTGAGGGGTGACTTAATTTGAGGTGTACAAAATTATGAGGGGCCTAGATAGAGTAGACAGGAAGGACCCGTTTCCCCTAGTGGAGAGGTCAATTACTGGAGGGCACAGATTTATGGTGATTGGTAGAAGGATTCGAGGGGACATGAAGAAAAACCTTTTCACCCAGAGGGTGGTGGGTGTCTGGAATTCACTGCCAGGAATGGTGGTGGAGGCAGAAACCCTCAACTCATTTAAAAGGTATCTGGACATGAACCTGAAGTGTTGCAACCTGCAAGGCTACTGACCAGGTTCTTGAAAGTGGGATTAGATTGGGCAGCTATTTTTTTGGCTGGTGCAGATGCGATGGGCTGAATGGCCTCCTTCTGTGCCGTAATTTTTCTGTGGTTTCTATGTCCAGACAGACTTGGGGAGCCATGTACGTAGATCATTAAAATGTTATGGACAGGTACAAAAACATTTTTTATGCATTCATGGGATGTGAGCATCGCTGGCAAGGCCAGACTTTATTGCTCATTCCTAATTGCCCTTGAGAAGGTGGCAGTGAGCTGCCTCCTTGAACTGCTGCAGTCCATGTGGTGTAGGTGCACCAACAGTGCTGTTGGAGAGTTCCAGGATTTTGAACCAGTGGCTGTGAAGGAACTGCGATATATTTCCAAGTCAGGATAGTGTGTGACTTGGAGCAGAACTTGCAGGTGGTGGTGTTCCCATGCGTCTGCTGCCCTTGTCCTTCTAGGTGGTAGAGGTCGCAGCTTTGGAAGGTGCTGTTGAAGGAGCCTTGGTGAGTTGCTGCAGTGCATCTTGTAGATGGTACACACAACTGCCACCGCCGACGGGGGAGCGAGTGAATGTTGAAGGTGGTGGATGGGGTGCCAATCAAGCGAGCTGCTTTGACCTGGATGGTGGCGAGCTTCTTGAGTGTTGTTGGAGCTGCACCCATCCAGGCAAGTAGAGAGTATTCCATCGCACTCCCGACTTGTGCCTTGTAGATGGTGGACAGGCTTTGGGGAGTCAGGAGGTGAGTTAGTCGCCGCAGAATTCCCAGCTTCTGACTCGCTCCCAATATTTATATGGCTGGTCAGTTAATTTTCTGGTCAATGGTAAGCCCCGAAGATGTTGATGTTGGTGATTCAGTGATGGTAATGCTGTTGAATGTCAAGTGGAGATGATTAGAATCCCTTATTGGAGATGGTCATTGCCTGTCACGTGTGGCACAAATGTTATTTGCCTCTTATGAGCCCAAGCCTGAATGTTGTCCAGGTCTTGCTGCATGCAGGCATGGACTGTTTTAGTATCGGAGGAGTTGTGAAAGGTACTGAACACTGTGCAATCTTCAGCGAGCGTCCCCACTTCTGACTTTATGATGGAGGGAAGGTTATTGAAGCAGCTGAAGATGGTTGGGCCTCGGACACTACCCTGAGGAACTCCTGCAGTGAGGTGTTGGGCTGAGATGATTGGCCTCCAACAGCCACAAACATCTGCATTTTGTGTTAGGTGTTACTCCAGCCAGTGGCGTTTTCTACCTGAATCCCATTAACTTCAGTTTTGCTAGGGCTCCTTGATGCCACGCTCTGTGAAATGTTGTCTTGATGTCAAGGGCAGTCACTCTCACCTCACCAAAATAATTAAAAAAGCTAATGAATGCTAACCTTTGTATCGAGAGGAATGGAATATAAGGGGTTAGAAGTCATGCTACCAGCTGTACGAAGCCCTGGTTAGACCGCACCTGGAGCACAGTGAGTTATTGAGCACCACACCTTAGGAAGGATATACTGGCCTTGGAGCGAGTGCAGTGTAGATTTCCTAGAACAATAACTGGACTCCAAGGGTTAAATTAAGAGGAGAGATTACACAACTCTGGAATTTAGGAGCTTAAGGGGTGATTTGATCAATGTTTCCGATTATATTAAGGGGAACCGATGGGGTAGATGGAGAGAAACTATTTCCGCTCTTTGGGGAATCTAGGGCATAGCCTATAAATTAGAGCCAGGCATTTGGGATTGAAGTTAGGAAGCACTTTGACATGTAGAGGGTGGTAGAAGTTTGGAAGTCTCTTCTGAAAATAGTAGTTAATGCAGGGTCAATTGTTTTTAAATCTGAGGTTGATATATTAATGTTAACTCAATGTATTAAGGGATATGGGCCAAAGGCCCATGGAGTAGGCAGTATGGAGTTAAGTCACAGATTAGCCATGATTTCATTGGTGGAACAGGCTCGAGGAGCTGAATGGTCTCCTGTTCCTAGCTGACACGCACTGAGCACGCACACACTGGCATTTTGTAACTGCTTTATGTTGCAAACTGCTGGCAGGGTGAGAAGCAGCAGTGGAAATGAAATGGAATGATATAACCAGCCCATCATTTCTGTACTGTCTCTCCATTTTGTCCCACTCCCTTGCTGCTTTCCCCACATAGCAAATGTCTCCTTTGGAAGTGTACATCAAAGTCCCTTTTGAAAGTTACTGAATCTGCTTTCGCCACCATTTTAGACAGTGTATTCCAGATCATAACACAAAAAAAATTTAATTTAATTTTTGCCCTGGATTTATCAATAATCCTAAAATCTTAAATGAAAGTGGCTGTGTGATGGCAGTTAGGAAATGTCACCTTAGTGAAGTGGGGCAAAAGCTACATGGGACCACTATTAACTAAAATGACCAAGTAATACAGAATTAACAGAAAAAAAGATTTTCAGATAACATAAGCACATTATTACAGTAAAGATTTAAGGAGGTCTGTTCAAATTTCACAACAGATCAGTTCTTAATTTGGTTAAGATGTACTATTCTAAAGCAACATTCTCATTGACTTTTTATAGTGAATATAACGGTATTTTGAAAAGCATACATTTTCCTGTTGGTGTTTCTCATCAAATTTCAAAATAAAAGGCAAGGCAACCCTCCAAGAATATGCAATGCTAGAGACAGAATTTCTGCAACTTTTACATAGCCCTCTCTACAAACTGTTGCATTATTTACTTAATACAAACTAGGCTTTGTAGTGTTCAAAGGAAGCACTTTTTTCACAGCAGAAGAGTAGCCTTTTATTTTTGCATGGTAAATATTTCTATTGTTGTAAAACTACGCATTTTCTGATTTACTGCAAGCAGTGCGACCAGGGATTTGCTGATACAGAAACGGGATTAGGCCATTCAGTCCCTCAAACCTGTTCCGCACCTTTCAAATGGGTGATAACAGATCTGTGCCTCAGCTCCGTTTGCCCGCCTTTAATCCTTATCCCCCGTTAATCTGTCGATCTCGGGCCTAAAAATTTCCATTGATCCAGCATCCACAGCCTCTTGGAGTTTGTTCCGTCCTTTGTGCTTCCTGATTTCAGCCTGAATCGCCAGGTTTTAATTTTTAAGATCATGTTTCCTTGTTCTGGATACTAACCACTAACCCCCATCCATCCCCAGAGGAATTAGCTTTTCTGTATCTACTCTATTGAATCATTTTAAACACCTTGATCAGAACATCATTTTCTAAATATGATTAAATAAATGAAGACTCTTTAGTTCTTTATCAGCTACATATTTAAATCATTCAAACTTTTTTTTGACAGTGATTCTGCAGCTAAAATTATGGTGGAATTGCTGGGGAGTTACACGGAAGACAATGCTTCGCAGGCAAGAGTTGATGCTCACAGGTAAAGTCATTTATGTTTAGTTTCAGTGTGCATTATCTGAACTACTTGAATATTACCTTTCAAGTAGTTTTGATCTACGAAAAAACATCCCAAATGCCACCAAATTGTACACTTAACGCTGTAACAGGTTAGCAAAATGATTGTGTATTGTGTAGCTAAGTGGAGTATTTTGCTGCGGAAACGAGTAAATATTTTGTTGAATTTCTTTCTGACAGATGCATTGTAAGAGCGTTGAAGGATCAAAACACATTTCTTTTTGACCATCTTCTTGCTTTGAAACCTGTTCGATTCCTGGAAGGGGAGCTCATTCATGATGTGAGTGGTCTGACCATTGAGGATAGGTTACATAACAAAGCCTGGTTGTCCTTCAATCCTGTTCATTATGCACCAGTTAAAGGAGATTTTTATATAAATTAACTTGTATAAATTGTTAGAAAAGGAAAACTGACAAAGCATTCTGTCAAATTGCTACAGCTTACCAGCAGTCCTCTGAAATCCTGAGTGTGAAGTGAAAAACCAACTGTGTTTTAAGCAGAATATCCATCCTTTTCCACATAAGCCAAGTTATACTTTGTGCTGATGGTGGACATTTTGTCTATAAACAGCACGTGAGTCTACTAGATACAAGAGCTAGGTCCAACTGCAGTCTTTCTTGCTCACTTCTCCTTCCCATACCGAGCAACAATAGAAATTCAAGTTATCCCACATAATCTTACTAAGTGTGTTGAGGAAAGGCCTTTGTGTTTACGTTTCATCTTTTATTACAGGTGTCTATAATGGCAGATGTAATCTTCCTTAGTGAGTGGTAATAATAGAGGTACATTGATTAAGATTAATGGAGTGTTCCTTGAATTGCTAGTGTTGTACTTGAGCCCGGTAAGCTCTTTAATAACACTCAGCACAATGCTCTGTCATGTACAACTGCGACTACTGGATGGATCCCAAAAAGTTCTTTTGATCTTTTTAGTTATAACCCTGGGAGCATTGAAGTGAGTAGGATTACTGGGCATTCGTTCAATTCCCACATGCTGTTGAATTTCTTTTTCAAATGCAGCACATTAAATTATTTTCTCCATAGCTTGAATTGATTGTTGCATTAAGGCAACAGATTGCAGAAAGTTTGAGGCAGAAACTATCAACTATCAAGAGACTCTAATCTGAGCAGGAGTTTTGATGTCTCTTTGAGTTTGGACTGCAGGCCAAAATCTGGGATTTCTGTCATATATCTTGCATTGATTGTTCGAGCCCATTCAGATCAGGCTGGAAATAACCTGATGTTTGGACTACTGCACGCTCGTGACCAAGCTATGGTTGTATCTGCTTACCACCTTGAGGCTCCAATACAATTCCTTCAACTTTGTTTTAGATCTTATTGAACTGGTCTGAATGCTGTAAAATGTCAGTGGACCACTTTGAGCTTTCTCAGTCCCATAAAACATAGAAAATAGTAGGCCATTCGGTCCTTCGGGCCTGCTCCGGCATTCATTTTGCTCATGGTTGATCATCCAACTCAGTAATCTGTTCCCGATTTCGCCCCATATCCTTTGATCCCTTTAAACCCAAGAGCTATATCTAACTCCTCCTTGAAAACATACGATGTTTTGGCCTCAACTGCTTTCTGTGGTAGCAAATTCCACAGGTTCACCACTCTCTGGGTGAAGATATTTCTCCTCAACTCAGTTCTGAATGGTTTACCCCGTATCCTTAGACTATGACCCCTAGTTCTGGACTCCCCCACCATCGGGAACATCCTTCCTGCATCTACCCTGTCACGTCCTGTTAGAATTTTATAGGTTTCTATGAGATCCCCCCTCACTCTCCTGAACTCCAGCAAATATAATCCTAATTGACTCAATCTCTCCTCGTACGTCAGTCCTGCCATCCCAGGAATCAGTCTGGTAAACCTTCGCTGCACTCCCTCTATAGCAAGAACATCCTTCCTCAGATAAGGAGAACAAAACTACACACAATATTCCAGGTGTGGCCTCACCAAGGCCCTGTATAATTGCAGCAAGACATCCCTGCTCCTGTACTCGAATCTTCTCACTATGAAGGCCAACATACCATTTGCCTTTTTTACCACCTGTTGGACCTGCATGCTTGCCTTCAGCGACTGGTGTACGAGAACACCCAGGTCTCGCTGCATATTCCCCTCTCAGTTTATAGCCAGTCAGATAATCTGCCTTCCTGTTTTTGCTACCAAAGTGGATAACCTCACATTTATCCACATTATACTGCATCTGCCATGCATTAGCCCACTCACTCAACTTGTCAAAATCACCCGAAGCGCCTCTGCATCCTCCTCACAACTCACCCTCCCACCCAGTTTTGTGTCATCTGCAAATCTGGAAATATTACATTTAGTTCCCTCATCTAAATCATTAATATATATTGTGAATAGCTGGGGTCCTAGCAGCGATCCCTGTGCTACCCTGCTAGTCACTGCCTGCCATTCGGAAAAAGACCCATTTATCCCTACTCTTTGTTTCCTGTCTGCCAACCAATTTTCTATCCATTGCAATGCACTACCCCCAATCCCATGCGCTTTAATTTTACACGCTAATCTCTTATGTGGGACTTTGTCAAAAGCCTTCTGAAAGTCCAAATAAATCACACCCACTGGCTCCCCCTCATCAACTCCACTAGTTACATCCTCGAAGAATTCTAGTAGATTTGTCAAGCATGATTTCCCTTTCGTAAATCCATGCTGACTCTGTCCGATTCTACCACTGTTCTCCAAGTGCTCTGCTATAAAATCTTTGATAATGGACTCTAGAATTTTCCCCACTACCGACATCAGGCTGACTGGTCTATAATTCCCTGCTTTCTCTCTACCTCCCTTTTTTAAAGCAGTGGCTGTACAAATCATCATCTTGACACATGCGCAAGAGGTGTTTTGGCATGTTTACTGAACCTTTTGTTATCAAGCGCAGTCAAGAGTGTTGGTATCAGTGTTTTGAATCCAAAATTCGAAAGTCATAAACACTTTGAGTGCTGCACAGAGTAATCAGAGAACTGAGTGCTTGGGAAACAGAATGCTGGGAATGTTGGGGATTTGGTGCAGAGAGGGAAGGAGATGCTGCTTTTTATTTTTGTTTTACCTCTAGCTGTTGAGTGTTTTTCTTTTGGTTGTAAGTTAGGAAACTTTACTAAATTAGTAGCTAAATAAGGAAGGTTAAATAGACATGGCAGGACAGGTGGTGTGCTGCAGTTGCAGTATGAGAGAGTTTGTGGAGAGCCTTGTGATCCTGGACAACCACATCTGCAGTAGATGTCTGCTGCTCGAGGAACTTCAGCCCAGTTGTTGAGCTGGAGTCCGAACCGCAGGCATTGCAGGGCATGGGGGAGGGGGAGAGTTAGGTGGACAGTTTGTTCCAGAATGCAGTCACGCTCCTTAGGTCAAGGAGCACTTTACAGTTGGCCAATGGTCATGGGCAGGTGGGTGTGACTGCGAGTCAGACATGTATGGGGATCAGGATGTAGTGATGAAGGAACTTCGACCCTTGACTTTGGCCAACAGGTACAAGGTACCTGCTGACTGGGTGAGAACAAGGACTGCAAAGGAATGTGGTAGTGATAGAAGACAGTACAGCTAAGGAAATAGATGCCATTCTCTGCAGACACGACCAGAAGTTCCGAAGGTTTGTAGACATTTACAGTGTGGAAGGAGGTCATTTGGACTGTCGTGTCCATGCTGGCTGACAAGCAGCCATCCAGCCTAATCCCACTTTCCAGTTGTTGGCCCGTAGCCTTGTAGGTTACGACACTTCAAGTGCATATCCAAGTACTTTTTAAATGTTATGAGGGCTTCTGCCTCTACCACC
>NW_027141401.1:102500-130036 GCF_036365525.1 Heterodontus francisci | reverse complement strand
ACTCTGCCCTCCCCAACTCTCCCCACACTCCCCTCCCCCACTCCCGTCCCGCACTCACCCTAACCCTAACCCACTCTCGTTCCCCTACATCCTCATTCCACCTCTCCCTCCCCCACATCCCTGCCCCTCCACCACATGCCTCCCCACCCCCTCCCCTCCACTCCCCTCACACTCCCAACTGCAAATCCCCTCCACCATTCCCCTAACTACCCTCTCCCCACTCCACTCCCCTCACTCCCCAACCCCTCCTCTCAATCCTGTCCCCAAACCCCTCCCCCCCACTCCCTTCGCCCACCCCTCCCCCACTTCTCCCCCACTCCTCCCACACTTCCCTCCTCCAACCCTCCCCCACTACCCCCGCACTCCTCCCCCACTCCTCCCACTCCCAACTCCAAATCCCCTCACCCACTCTGCTAACTCCGCGCTGCACTCCCCTAACGTCCCTCTGCCCACTCTATTCCCCCTCTTCCCTCCCTCCCCAACCCCTCCCCTCACTCCTGTCCCCAGTCCCCTCCCCCCACTCCCCTCCCCCACTCCGCCCCCACTCCCCTCCCCCACTCCTCCCTACTCCCCTCCCCCACTCCCCTTCCTCAAACCGCTCCCCCAGCCTCTCCCCTCCCCAAGAGCTCCCCTCCCCCACTACTCTCCCCCACTCACCTACCCCACTCCCCACTCCCCTCCCATTTCCCTCCCCACTCTCACTTCCCCCACGCCCCTCCTCCACTGCCCTCGTACATTCCCCTCCTCAGTCCACTGCCCTCCGCACTCACCCTCTCCAACACCTCTCCCCCACTCTCTTCCCCCTCCTTAACCCAATTTACTATCCCACCCACTCCATTCACTCACTCCCTTACCCGTCCCCTCCCCATTCCTCTCCCCTTCCACTCCCCACCCCTCCTCTCCCCACTTCTCTCCCCCACTCCTCTTCCCCACACCTCTCCCCCACTCCTCTCCCCCACTCCTCTCCCCCACTCCTCTCCCCATCCTCTCCCCACCCCTCCACTCGCCCACTCCCCTCCCCCATTTCCCTCCCCACTCATCTTCCCACTCATCTCCCATCCCTCAATCCGCTCCCCCACTTTCCTCCTCCACACCCGCTGCCCCCATTGCCCTCCCCTCCGCGACTCCCTTCACCTCTCACATCTCCCTCCCCTCACAGCCCCCTACTCCACTCCGCTTCCTCTCCTACATCTCCCACCGCCCTTCCCTCCCCCACCCCTTCCCAACTCCCCTCCTTTCCCCTACCCCACCTCACACACTCACTCCAATTTTCCCACTCGCCCTCCCCCATTCCCCTTTCCTAGTCCCTCCCTAACTCCCACTTCTTTCACCCAGTCCCGTCTCCCATTCCCCTCCCCCACACCCTCACCTCACCCACTCCTCTCCCGCACACCCCTCCAGCAGAACCCTCCCCACCCCAATCCACTCCCACTCCCCTCCCCCACCCCCGAACTCCCCTCCTCTTCCCCACTCCATTCCCCCACTCCCTTCCCTCTCCGACCCCTCCCTCACTCCTCTCCCCACTCCCCTCCCTCACTCCCCTCCCTCCCCAACCCTTACCCCCCCCAACCCCTCCCTCACGCCCCTCCCCAACTCCCCTCCCCAACACACCTCTCCCACTCCCCTCCCCCACTCCCCTCCCCCACTCTTCTGCCAATCCCACCACTCCTCCCCGACTTGCCACACTCCCTACCCCAACCCCTCCCACACTCCCCTCCTCACCCTCCTCTCCTGCCCAACACCCCAACCCCTCCCCCACTTCCCTCCCCCGCTCCCCTCCCCAATCCCCTCCCCTAACCCCCAACTCTGCGCTCCCCCACTCCTCTCCATCTCTCCCATCTTTGCTCTCTCACTCCCCTCCTAATATCCTTGCCACATCTCCATCCCCCACCCCCTTGCCACATCCCCTACTCCCTCACTCACATCCTCCACGCCACTCCCCACCACCCTCTCCCAATTCCACTCACCCTCCCCCAATCCCACTCCCCTCCCCCAATCCCACTCACCTTCGCCCAATCCCACGCACCCTCCCCCAATACCACTCGCACTCCCCCAAGACCACTCACCCTCTCCCACTCCACTCCCCCACTCCCATCCCCCACTTCCCTCCCTCACCCCCTTCAACACCTATCTCACCACTTCCCTCCCTTCCCCACGCCCCTCATGACTCCCCTCCCCTTTCCACTTCCCCAATTCACACATTCACTCCCCTCATCCTCCTCACTCACCTCCACCTCCCCTCTCCCATTGCCCTCTCCACTCCCCTCCCCACTCCCCTCCCCCATTCCCTTCCCCCACCCCCAGTCCCTTTCCCCTCTCCTCCCCAATACCCCATCACCTACCCCCTCCCCTCTCCTCCCCAACAACCTCCCACTTACCCCTCCACTCTCCTCCCCAACACCCCCTCCCCCTCAACTCCCCTCCCCCAATCCCCTCTCCACTCCCCTCCCCCTCCCCCACTACCCTCCCCATTCCCTTCCCCTCCCCCTCCCCCACCCCCCACCACAACGCCCTTCCCCCTCAACATGCCCACTCTATTCCCCCACTCCCTTCCCTCTCCCCTTCCCCCTTCCCCCTCCCCAATCCCCTACACAACACCCACCCCCTACTTCTCATCGGCTTCCGCCACTCCCCTCCGCCACTCCCATCTTTCACTGCCCTCCCCCACTACCCTACACCTCCCCCACTACCCTCCTCGAGTCCCCTTCCCCACTGCCCTGTCCACTCGCCTCCTTTCCCCACTCCACTCCCCTCTCCCCTCCCGCACCACACGCTGCACACTCACCTGCATCTCCCACTTCCCTCCCCCTCCCCACTCCCCTACTCCCCCTCCCCTGCCACTCTCCCCTCCCCTGCCCTTCCCGTCCCACATCCCCCTCCCCACTCCATTCCCAAACTCCCCTTCCCCCTCCACCTCCCCCACTCCAAGCCCCCATTCCCCACCCATCCCCCACTCCACCACTTTCCTCGCTCGCTCCCATCCACCACTACACTCCCCACTCCTCTTTAACCTCCCCTACACCCCTTCACTTACCACACTCTCCCCCTCACATACCCTCTCTCTCCCCCTCACATCCCCTCTCCCTCCCCACAACCCTCCCTCTGCCCCACTCACTCTCCCCCACTCCCCTAACTCCCCTCCCTGTTCCCTGCACTCCATCCCACTGCCCTCCTTTATTCCCTTCCTGCTCCCCCTCTATCACTCCCATCCCCCTCCCCGCCCTTCCCCCTCCCTCCCCACTCTATTCCCCCACTCCCTTCCATCTCCCCTTCCCCCTTCCGCCTTACCCCCTCCCCAATCCCTTCCACAACACCCACCCCCTACTTCTCATCGGCCTCCCCCACTCCTCTCCGCCATTCCCATCTTTCACTACCCTCCCCCAGTACCCTTACCCACTACCCTCCCCCACTACCCCACACCTCCCCCACTACCCTCCGCGAGTCCCCTTCTCCACTGCCCTGTCCACTCCCCTCCTTTCCTCACTCCACTCCCCTCCCTCCCCCTCCCCACCACACTCTGCACACTCACTCCCGTCTCCCATTCCCTACCCCTCCCCACTCCCCCTCTCCCCTACTCCCCTTCCCCTGCATCACTCCCCTTAACTTCTCACATCCCCCTCCTCCACTCACATCCTCACTCCACTCCCCCACTCCAAGACCCCATTCCCCACTCCCTCCCCCACTCCACTACTCTCCTGCCTCACTCCCATCCGCCACTCCACTCCTCACTCCTCTCTCCCCTCCCGTACACCCTTTCACTCACCACCCTCTCCCCCTCACATCCCCTCTCCCTCCCCACAACCCTCCCCCTGCCCCACTCACCCTCCCCCAGTCCCCTAACTTTGCACCCCCACTCTCCAACTCCCCTCCCTGTTCCCTGCACCCCACCCCACTTCCCTCCCTTATTCCCTTCCTGCTCCCCCTCTACCACTCCCATCCCCCTCCCTGCCCTTCCCCCTCCCCTTCCCCACTCTATTCCCCCACTCCCTTCCCTCTCCCCTTCTCCCCCTCCCCAATCCCCTCCACCACTCACCTACCCAACTCCTCATTGGCTAACCCCATTTCCTTCCGCCACTCACCTCCCCCACTACCATCCACCTACCCCGTTACCCTCCACGAGTCCCCTTCCCCACATCCCTTCTCCACTGCCCTACCAACTCCCCTCCCTTCCCCACACCCCTCTTCCGTCCTCTAACCAACACTGCAAACTCACTCCCATTTCCCACTCCACTCTCACTGCCACCTTGCACATTCCTCTCCCTGCTCCCCTCACCCTCCCCTGCCCAGTCCCCTCCCCTACTCCCCTCCCCAACCCCCTGCACTCCCCTCCCACACTCCCCACTCTCCTCCCTCACTCGCATCCTCCACTCTAGTTCCTACTCCTCTCTCCCGTCCCCTTTACCGCCCACTCACCACCCTCTCCCCTCACACTCCCTCTCACTCCCCACTACCCTCCCCCAATCCCACTCACCCTCCCCCACTCTCCCTCCCCCGTGCCCCTTCTGCTCTGCCCTCCCCCTCCCTCACGCCCCATCCCCAATCCCTTCCCCCACACCTTTCCCCCAGTCCCATCAACCCTTCCCTCCCCTTCCCCCTCACGCAACACCCCCTCCTACACTCCCCAGCACCTCCCCACTCCTCTTCTGCCTCCCTTCCCCTACCCCCAACCTCCACTACCCTCCCCCACTCCCCTCCCCACTCCCCTCCCCCACTGCCCACCCCCATTCCGCTCCCCGCACCCCTCCCTCTCCTCCCTCCCGTCTCCCACTCCCCTTCCCCTCCCCCACTCCCCTCCCACACTTCTGTCCCCTATTACCCTCACCCACACCGCTCCCCCTCCCCCTCCTTCATTCCGCTTCACCACTCCCCCACTCTCCTCCCTCACTCCCATCCTCCACTCCACTCCCAACTCCACTCTACCCTACCGTACACTTCCCACTCACCTCCTTCTCCCCCTCACACTCCTTCTCCTTCCCCACTCCCATCCCCGAATCCCACTGCCCCTCCCCCACTCACATCACCCTCCCCTCCCTCACTCCCCGCTCCACTACCGCACTCCCCTCCCCCACTCCACTTCTCAACTCTCATCCCTCACTTCCATCCTTCACTCCCCTCCCCACTCCCCTCATCCACACCCCTCACCTACTCCACTCACCCCTCCCCCACTCCTCACTCTCCACTCCCCTCCCCACTTGCCTATCTGCCTCGCCCACCCCATTTCCCCCACTCCCCTCCACAACTCCCCCTCCCTCACTCCCCTCCCCCATTGCCCTCCCCACCACCCTCCCCACTCCTCTCCCACAATCCGCTCATCCCTACCCCACTCCTCACTCCGCACTACCCTCCTCAACACCGCACCCCTCACTCTCCTCCCTCACTACCCTCCCTAACTCCTCACCCCCTCTCCCTCCCCACTCCCTTCCCGCACTCCACACTCCCCTCCCCACTCCCCACTCCTCACTCCCCTGTCCTCACTCTCCATTCCCCTCACCTCCCCTCCACTCACCCACTCCCCTCTACCCTCCCCCACTATCCTCCCCACTACCCTCCCTTACTCCTCTCCCCACTCCCCCCCGCACTCCCCCTCCCCGACAAGGCCCTGCCCCTCTATCACTCCACTCCTACACACCCCACCACCTCCCCACTCCCCCACTCACCCACTCCTCACTCCCCACTCCACTCCCCACTCCCCGACTCCTCACTCCCCACTCCCCGACTCCTCACTCCCCACTCCCCCACTCACCTCTCTCCCACTCTCCACTCCTCACTCTCCACTCCCCACTCCTCACTCCCCTCCCCCACTCCTCACTCCCCTCCCACAAACCCCACTCCCCTCACCCACTCCCCACTCCCCTCCCCCACTCCCAACTCCCCTCCCCCACACCCCACTCCTCACTCCCCTCTCCACTCCCCCACTCCCTACTACCCACTTCTCACTCCACTCCCCCACTCCCCACTTCTCACTCCCCACTTCTCACTCCCCACTCAACTCCCCACTCCCAACTCCCCACTCCCCACTCCTCACTCCCCACTCCTCACTCCCCAATCCACTCACTACTCCTCACTCCCCACACCATTCCCCACTCCCCCACTGCCCACTACTCACTCCCCACTCTACTCCTCACTCTCCACTCCCCTCACGCACTCCCCTCTCAACCATCCCTTCCCCAACCCCACTCCCCACTCCTCACTCCACTCCCCACTCCATCACTCCCCACTCCTCTCTCCCCACATCACGCCCCACTACCCCACTGCCCACTCCTCACTCCCAACTCCACTTCCAACTCCACACTCCCCTCCCTACTCCTCATTCATGTCACCCACTCACCAGTCCCCTCCCCCACACCCCACCCCCCACACCCACTCCCCACTCCACATTCCCTCCCCGACTCCTCACTCCCCTCCCCCACTCCACACTCCCATCTCACAACCCCACTCCCCTACCCCACTCCCCACTCCCATCACCCACCCCCACCCCCACACCCCGCAACGCTCCTCCACACCCCTCTCCTCACTCCCCACTCCACTCCCCCACACCCCACTCCCCACCTCCAGTCCTCACTCCACTCCCCCATTCTCCACTACCCACTTCCCTCCCCCACTCTCCACTCCAGACTCAATTTCCCCCACTCTCCACTCCCCTATCCCACTCTAAACTCCCGTCCACCACTCCCCTCTCCCACTCTCCACTCCTCTCCCCCACCCCCCTCCCCACTTCCCACCCCCACTCCTCATTGCCCTCCTTACCACTCCCCACAACCACACCCACACACAATCCTTTCCCCACTCTCAACCCTGCACTCCCAACTCACCTCCCCACTCCCCACCCCCACTCCCCATCCTCACTCCCTTCCCAAGTCACATTCCCACTCTCCCACCCCCACTCCTCCTCCTCACTCCCCTCCCGCACTCTCCACGCCCCTCCCCCACTCCCCACTCCATTCCCCCACTCCCTTCCCCCACTCCCTTCCCCCACTCCACTCCCCCACTCCCCTCCCCAACTCCCCACTCACATCCTCCAATCCCCACTCCTCACTCCCCACTCACATACAAGACACTCCAACTCCCCTCCCCAACTCCAAATTCCCCACCCCTCTCACTCCCCACTCCCCACTCCCCTCCTCTACTCCCCTCCTCCACTCTTCCACTCCCAACTGACCTCCCACATGTCCCACACCCCTCCCCCAAAGCCCTCCCACTCCCCCTCTCTCCTCCCACTCCACAACTCTCCCCTCCCCTCCCCCACTCCACAACTCTCCCCTCCCCTCCCCCACTTGCCTCCTCTCCCCTCCCCTCCCCCACACGCCTCCTCTCCCCTCCCCTCTCCCACTCGCCTCCTCTCCCCTCCCCTCCCACACTTGCCTCCTCTCTCCTCCCCCACTACGCCTCCTCTCCCCTCCCCTCCCCCACACGCCTCCTCTCCCCTCCCCTCTCCCACTCGCCTCCTCTCCCCTCCCCTCCCACACTTGCCTCCTCTCTCCTCCCCCACTACGCCTCCTCTCCACTCCCCTCCCCCACACTTGCCTCCTCTCTCCTCCCCCACTACGCCTCCTCTCCCCTCCCCTCCCCCACACGCCTCCTCTCCCCTCCCCTCTCCCACTCGCCTCCTCTCCCCTCCCCTCCCACACTTGCCTCCTCTCTCCTCCCCCACTACGCCTCCTCTCCCCTCCCCTCCCACACTTGCCTCCTCTCTCCTCCCCCACTACGCTTCCTCTCCACTCTTCTCCCCCACTCCCCACTCCCGACTCAATTCCACCACTTCCCACTCTCCACTCTCGTCCCCCAATCTCCACTCCCGTACACCCCTCCCCCACTCCTTTCATCACTCCACTTTTCACTCCCCTATCCCTCACCCCTCCTCCACTCACCTCCACCTCTCCCCTCCACTCCCCTCCCCATACCCACTCCACTTCCATTTCCCCTATTCCTCACCCCTCACACACTCACCTCCCCTCTCACCTCCACTCCCCTTTCCACTCCTCTTCCCACTTCGCTCCCCCACTCCCCTCCCCACTCCCCTCCTCTCCCATCCCCCACTCCCCTCCCCCACTGCCCTCCCCCACTCTCCACTCCTCACTCCAACTCCCCTTCGCCACAAGTCTGGATTGAATTGGCTCTTTCCTGGTGTGTGAGTGGGACTCAGTACCACTCCAGCTGTTATTAAGTACTTTAGATAGGTCAGTTTTTGTCCAGTGTGTGCAGGAGGGTTTTCTGACACAGTATGTAGACAGGCCAACCAGGGGCGATGCCACATTGGATTTGGTACTGGGAAATGAACCCGGCCAGGTGTTAGATTTAGATGTAGATGAGCACTTTGGTAATAGTGATCACAATTCGGTTAGGTTTACGTTAGCGATGGGCAGGGACAGGTATATACCGCAGGGCAAAAATTATAGCGGGGGAAAGGAAATTATGATGCGATTAGGCAGGATTTAGGATGCGTAGGATGGGGAAGGAAACTGCAGGGGTTGGGAACAATCGAAATGTGGAGCTTATTCAAGGAGCAGCTACTGTGTGTCCTTGATAAGTATGTACCTGTGAGGCAGGCAGGAAGTTGTCGAGCGAGGGAGCCGTGGTTTACTGAAGAAGTTGAAGCGCTTATCAAGAGGAAGAAGAAGGCTTATGTTAGGATGAGACGTGAAGGCTCAGTTAGGGCGCTTGAGAGTTACAAGCTAGCCAGGAAGGATCTAAAGGGAGAGCTAAGAAGAGCAAGGAGAGGACATGAGAAGTCATTGGTGGATAGGATCAGGGAAAACCCTAAGGCTTTCTATAGGTATATCAGGAATAAAAGAATGATAAGAGTTAGATTAGGGCCAATCAAGGATAGTAGTGGGAAGTTGTGTGTGGAATCAGAGGAGATAGGGGAAGTGTTAAATGAATATTTTGCGTCAGTATTTACAGTGGAGAATGAAAATTTTGTTGAGGAGAATACTGAGATACAGACTACTAGGCTAGATGGGATTGAGGTTCACAAGGAGGAGGTGTTAGCAATTTTGGAAAGTATGAAAATAGATAAGTCTCTTTCCTGGTGTGTCCGTGAGAATCAGTACCATTCCAGCTGGTATTAATAGAGGCCTGGAATGAATTGGCTCCTTCTGTTGTGTGAGTGGTACTCAGTACCACTCCAGCTGATATTTATAGATGTTTGGAATGAACTGTCCCTTTCCTGGTGTGTGAGTGGGACACAGTGCCAGATCACCCGGGGTTAATAGAGGCCTGGAATGAACTGTCTCTTCTCAGCTGTGTGAGTGGGACTCAGTCCCACTCCAAATGTTATTAATAGAGGCCTGCATTGAATTGGCGCTTTACTGTTGTGTGAGTGGGACTCAGTGCCACTCCAGCTGGTATTAAAAGAGGTTTGGATTGAATTGGCTCTTTCATGGTGTTTGAGTGAGACTCAGTACCTCTCCAGCTGGTATTAACAGAGGTTTGGATTGAATTGGCTCTTTCCTGGTGTGTGAGTGGGGCTCGGTACAACTCCAGCTGGTATTGATAGCGGCCTGGATTGTATTGGCTCTTTCTGGTGTCTGAGTGGGGCTCAGTACCAATCCTGCTGGTATTAATATAGGTCTGGATGGAATTGACTCTTTCCTGGTGTGTGCGTGAGACTCTGTACCACTCCAGCTGGTATTAATAGAGGTCTGGATTGAATTGGTTCTTTTCTGGGGAGTGAGTGGGGATCTGTACCACTCCAACTGGTATTAATAGAGGTCTGGATTGAATTGGCTCTTTCCTGGTGTGTGAGTGGGACTCAGAACCACTCCAGCTGGTATTAATAGAGGCCTGGATTGAATTGGCTCTTTCCTGGTGTGTGAGTGGGGCTCAGAACCACTCCAGCTGGTATGAATAGTGGTCTGGATTGAATTGGCTCTTTCCTGGTGTGTGAGTGGGGATCTGTACCACTCCAGCTGGTATTAATAGAGGCCTGGATTGAATTGGCTCTTTCTGGTGTGTGTGTGGGGCTCAGTACCACTCCAGCTGGTATTAATAGAGGCCTGGATTGAATTGGCTCTTTCCTGGTGAGTGAGTGGGGATCTGTACCACTCCAGCTGGTATTAATAGAGGCCTGGATTGAATTGGCTCTTTCTGGTGTGTGTGTGGGGCTCAGTACCACTCCAACTGGTATTAATAGAGGCCTGGAATGAACTGTTCTTTTCCTGCTGAGTGAGTGGGACTCAGTCGCACTTCAGCTAGTATTAATAGAGGTCTGGATTGAATTGGCTGTTTCCTGGTTTGAGAGTGGGACTCAGTACCACTCCAGATGGTATTAATAGAGGCCTGAATTGAATTGGCTCTTTCCTGGTTTGTGAGTGGGGCTCAGTACCACTCCAGCTGTTATTAATAGAGGCCTGAATTGAATTGGCTCTTTCCTGGTTTGTGAGTGGGACTCAGTACCACTCCAGCTGGTATTAATAGAGGCCCAGATTGAATTGGCTCTTTCCTGGTTTGTGAGTGGGTCTCAGTACCACTCCATCTGGTATTAATAGTGGTCTGGATTGAATTGGCTCTTTCCTGGTGTGTGAGTGGGGATCTGTACCACTCCAGCTGGTATTAATAGAGGCCTGGATTGAATTGGCTCTTTCTGGTGTGTGTGTGGGGCTCAGTACCACTCCAACTGGTATTAATAGAGGCCTGGAATGAACTGTTCTTTTCCTGCTGTGTGAGTGGGACTCAGTCGCACTTCAGCTAGTATTAATAGAGGTCTGGATTGAATTGGCTGTTTCCTGGTTTGAGAGTGGGACTCAGTACCACTCCAGCTAGTATTAATAGAGGCCTGGATTGAATTGGCTCTTTCCTGGTGTGTGAGTGGGACTCAGTCGCACTCCAGATGGTATTAATAGAGGCCTGAATTGAATTGGCTCTTTCCTGGTTTGTGAGTGGGTCTCAGTACCACTCCAGCTGGTATTAATAGAGGCCCAGATTGAATTGGCTCTTTCCTGGTGTGTGAGTGGGACTCAGTACCACTCCAGCTGGTATTAATAGAGGCCTGAATTGAATTGGCTCTTTCCTGGTGTGTGAGTGGGACTCAGTACCACTCCAGCTGGTATTAATAGAGGCCCAGATTGAATTGCCTCTTTCTGGTGTGTGAGTGGGACTCAGTACCACTCCAGCTGGTATTAATAGAGGCCCAGATTGAATTGCCTCTTTCTGGTGTGTGAGTGGGACTCAGTACCACTCCAGCTGGTATTAATAGAGGCCCAGATTGAATTGCCTCTTTCTGGTGTGTGAGTGGGACTCAGTACCACTCCAGCTGGTATTAATAGAGGCCCAGATTGAATTGCCTCTTTCTGGTGTGTGAGTGGGTCTCAGTACCATTCCAAATGGTATTAATAGAGGCCTGGAATGAACTGCCCTTTCCTGGTTTGTGACTGGGACTCAGTACCCCTCCAGCTAGTATTAATAGAGGCCTGGATTGTATTGGCTCTTTCTGGTGTGTGAGTGGGACTCAGTACCACTCCAGCTGGTATTAATAGAGGCCCAGATTGAATTGCCTCTTTCTGGTGTGTGAGTGGGACTCAGTACCACTCCAGCTGGTATTAATAGAGGCCCAGATTGAATTGCCTCTTTCTGGTGTGTGAGTGGGACTCAGTACCACTCCAGCTGGTATTAATAGAGGCCCAGATTGAATTGCCTCTTTCTGGTGTGTGAGTGGGTCTCAGTACCATTCCAAATGGTATTAATAGAGGCCTGGAATGAACTGCCCTTTCCTGGTTTGTGACTGGGACTCAGTACCCCTCCAGCTAGTATTAATAGAGGCCTGGATTGTATTGGCTCTTTCTGGTGTCTGCGTGGGGCTCAGAACCATTCCTGCTGGTATTAATTGAGGTCTGGATTGAATTGACGCTTTCCTGGTGTGTGAGTGGGAGTTAATTCCATTCCAGCTGGTATTATTCGAGGCCTAGATTGAATTGGCCGTTTCCTGGTGTGTGACTGGGGCTCAGAACCACTCCAGCTGGTATTAATAGAAGCCTGGAATGAACTGTCCCTTTCCTGCTGTGTGAGTGGGACTCAGTCGCACTGCAGCTTGTATTATTGAGGTCTGGATTGAATTGGCACTTTCCTGGTGTGTGAGTGGGGCTCAGAACCACTCCAGCTGGGATTAAAAGAGGTCTGGACTGAATTCGCTCTTTCCGGGTGTGTGAGGGGGTTCAGTACCAGTCCAGCTGCTTTTCTTGGAGTTCTGGATTGAATTTGCTCTTTCCTGGTGTGTGAGGGGGCTCAGAACCACTCCAGCTGGGATTAAAAGAGGTCTGGATTGAATTCGCTCTTTCCTGGTGTGTGAGTGGGACTCAGTCGCACTGCAGCTTGTATTATTGAGGTCTGGATTGAATTGGCTCTTTCCTGGTGTGTGAGTGGGACTCAGTACCACTCCAGCTGGTATTAAAAGAGGTCTGGATTGAATTCGCTCTTTCCTGGTGTGTGAGTGGGACTCAGTCGCACTGCAGCTTGTATTATTGAGGTCTGGATTGAATTTGCTCTTTCCTGGTGTGTGAGGGGGCTCAGTACCAGTCCAGCTGCTTTTCTTGGAGTTCTGGATTGAATTTGCTCTTTCCTGGTGTGTGAGTGGGACTCAGTCGCACTGCAGCTTGTATTATTGAGGTCTGGATTGAATTGGCTCTTTCCTGGTGTGTGAGGGGGTTCAGTACCAGTCCAGCTGCTTTTCTTGGAGTTCTGGATTGAATTTGCTCTTTCCTGGTGTGTGAGGGGGCTCAGTACCACTCCAGCTGGGATTAAAAGAGGTCTGGACTGAATTCGCTCTTTCCGGGTGTGTGAGTGGGGCTCAGAACCACTCCAGCTGGGATTAAAAGAGGTCTGGACTGAATTCGCTCTTTCCGGGTGTGTGAGGGGGTTCAGTACCAGTCCAGCTGCTTTTCTTGGAGTTCTGGATTGAATTTGCTCTTTCCTGGTGTGTGAGGGGGCTCAGTACCATTCCAGCTGGTATTAACAGAGGCCTGGATTGAATTGGCTCTTTCCTGGTGTGTGAGTGGGGCTCAGAACCACTCCAGCTGGGATTAAAAGAGGTCTGGACTGAATTCGCTCTTTCCGGGTGTGTGAATGGGGTTCAGTACCAGTCCAGCTGCTTTTCTTGGAGTTCTGGATTGAATTTGCTCTTTCCTGGTGTGTGAGGGGACTCAGTACCATTCCAGCTGGTATGAACAGAGGCCTGGATTGAATTTGCTCTTTCCTGGTGTGTGAGGGGGCTCAGTACCATTCCAGCTGGTATGAACAGAGGCCTGGATTGAATTGGCTCTTTCCTGGTGTGTGAATGGGACTCAGTCGCACTGCAGCTTGTATTATTGAGGTCTGGACTGAATTCGCTCTTTCCGGGTGTGTGAATGGGGTTCAGTACCAGTCCAGCTGCTTTTCTTGGAGTTCTGGATTGAATTTGCTCTTTCCTGGTGTGTGAGGGGACTCAGTACCATTCCAGCTGGTATGAACAGAGGCCTGGATTGAATTTGCTCTTTCCTGGTGTGTGAGGGGGCTCAGTACCATTCCAGCTGGTATGAACAGAGGCCTGGATTGAATTGGCTCTTTCCTGGTGTGTGAATGGGACTCAGTCGCACTGCAGCTTGTATTATTGAGGTCTGGATTGAATTGGCTCTTTCCTGGTGTGTGAGTGGGGCTCAGAACCACTCCAGCTGGGATTAAAAGAGGTCTGGACTGAATTCGCTCTTTCCGGGTGTGTGAATGGGGTTCAGTACCAGTCCAGCTGCTTTTCTTGGAGTTCTGGATTGAATTTGCTCTTTCCTGGTGTGTGAGGGGGCTCAGTACCATTCCAGCTGGTATTAACAGAGGCCTGGATTGAATTGGCTCTTTCTGGTGTGATTGTGTGGGGCTCAGGACCACTCCAACTGGTTAAATAGAGACCTGGAATGAACTGTCCCTTTCCTGCTGTGTGTGTGGGACTCAGTCGCACTCCAGCTGGTATGAATAGAGGTCTGGATTGAATTGGCTGTTTCCTGGTGTGTGAGTGTGACTAAGGGGAAGAGCAGGCAGGGAGCAGATGATGAATATAAAGGGACTGGTGGTCTGAGGTGCATTTGTTTTAATGCAAGAAGTGTAGTAGGTAAGGCAGATAAACTTCGGGCTTTGATTAGTACCCGGGAGTATGATGTTATTGCTATTACTGAGACTTGGTTGAGGGAAGGCCATGATTGGCAACTGAATATCCCAGGATATCGATGCTTCAGGCGGGATAGAGAGGGAGGTAAAAGGGGTGGAGGAGTTCCATTACTGGTCAAAGAGGATATCACAGCTGTGCTGAAGGAGGGCACGATGGAGGACTCGAGCAGTGAGGCAATATGGAGAGAACTCAGAAATAGGAAGGGTGCGGTAACAATGTTGGGGCTGTACTACAGGCCTCCCAACAGCGAGCGTGAGATAGAGGTACAAATATGTAAACAGATTATGGAAAGATGTAGGAGCAACAGGGTGGTGGTGATAGGAGATTTTAATTTTCCCAACATTGACTGGGATTCACTTAATGTTAGAGGTCCAGATGGAGCAGAATTTGTAAGGAGCATCCAGGAGGGTTTTCTAGAGCAGTATGTAAATAGTCCAACTCGGGAAGGGGCCATACTGGACCTGGTGTTCGGGAATGAGCCCGGCCAGGTGTTTGACGTTTCAGTAGGGGACTACTTTGGGAATAGTGATCACAATTCCGTAAGCTTTAAAATACTCATGGACAAAGACGAGAGTGGTCCTAAAGGAAGAGTGCTAAATTGGGGGAAGGCCAACTATACCAAAATTCGGCAGGAGCTGGGGAATGTAGATTGGGAGCAGCTGTTTGAAGGTAAATCCACATGTGATATGTGGGAGGCTTTTAAAGAGAGGTTGATTAGCGTGCAGGAGAGACATGTTCCTGTGAAAATGAGGGATAGAAATGGCAAGATTAGGGAACCATGGATGACAGGTGAAATTGTGAGACTAGCTAAGAGGAAAAAGGAAGCATACATAAGGTCTAGGCGGCTGATGAAAGACGAAGCTTTGAAAGAATATCGGGAATGTAGGACCAATCTGAAACGAGGAATTAAGAGGGCTAAAACGGGTCATGAAATATCTTTAGCAAACAGGGTTAAAGAAAATCCCAAAGCATTTTATTCATATATAAGGAGAAAGAGGGTAACTAGAGAAAGGATTGGCCCACTAAAGGACAAAGGAGGAATGTTATGCTTGGACTCAGAGAAAATGGGTGAGATTCTAAACGAGTACTTTGCATCGGTATTCACCGAGGAGAGGGACATGACGGATGTTGAGGTTAGGAACAGATGTTTGATTACTCTCGGTCAAGTCGGCATAAGGAGGGAGGAAGTGTTGGGTATTCTAAAAGGCATTAAGGTGGACAAGTCCCCAGGTCCGGAGGGATCTATCCCAGGTTACTGTGGGAAGCGAGAGAGGAAATAGCTGGGGCCTTAACAGATATCTTTGCAGCATCCTTAAACACGGGTGAGGTCCCGGAGGACTGGAGAATTGCTAATGTTGTCCCCTTGTTTAAGAAGGGTAGCAGGGAAAATCCAGGTAATTATAGACCAGTGAGCCTGACGTCAGTGGTAGGGAAGCTGCTGGAGAAGATACTGAGGGATAGGATCTATTCCCATTTGGAAGAAAATGGGCTTATCAGTGATAGGAAACATGGTTTTGTGCAGGGAAGGTCATGTCTTACCAACTTAATAGAATTCTTTGAGGAAGTGACAAAGTTGATTGATGAGGGAAGGGCTGTCGATGTCATATACATGGACTTCAGTAAGGCGTTTGATAAGGTTCCCCATGGCAGGCTGATGGAGAAAGTGAAGGCGCTTGGGGTCCAAGGTGTACTAGCTAGATGGATAAAGAACTGGCTGGGCAACAGGAGACAGAGAGTAGCAGTGGAAGGGAGTTTCTCAAAATGGAGACGTGTGACCAGTGGTGTTCCACAGGGATCCGTGCTGGGACCACTGTTGTTTGTGATATACATTAATGATTTGGAGGAAAGTATAGGTGGTCTGATTAGCAAGTTTGCAGACGACACTAAGATTGGTGGAGGAGCAGATAGTGAAGGGGACTGTCAGAGAACACAGCAGAATATAAATAGATTGGAGAGTTGGGCAGAGAAATGACAGATGGAGTTCAATCAGGGCAAATGCGAGGTGATGCATTTTGGAAGATCCAATTCAAGAGTGAACTATACAGTAAATGGAAAAGTCCTGGGGAAAATTGATGTCCAGAGAGATTTGGGTGTTCAGGTATATTGTTCCCTGAAGGTGGCAACGCAGGTCAATAGAGTGGTCAAGAAGGCATACGGCATGCTTTCCTTCATCGGACGGGGTATTGAGTACAAGAGTTGGCAGGTCATGTTACAGTTGTCTAGGACTTTGGTTCGGCCACATTTGGAATACTGCGTGCAGTTCTGGTCGCCACATTACCAAAAGGATGTGGATGCTTTGGAGAGGGTGCAGAGGAGGTTCACCAGGATGTTGCCTGGTATGGAGGGCGCTAGCTATGAAGAGAGGTTGAGTAGATTAGGATTATTTTCATTAGAAAGACGGAGGTTGAGGGGGGACCTGATTGAGGTGTACAAAGTCATGAGAGGGAGAGACAGTGTGGATAGCAAGAAGCTTTTTCCCAGAGTGGGGGATTCAATTACTAGAGGACATGAGTTCAAAGTGAAAGGGGAAAAGTTTAGGGGGGATATGCGTGGAAAGTTCTTTACGCAGAGGGTGGTGGGTGCCTGGAACGCGTTGCCAGCGGAGGTGGTAGATGCGGGCACGATGGCGTCTTTTAAGATGTATCTAGACAGATACATGAATGGGCAGGAAGAAAAGAGATACAGAACCTTAGAAAATAGGCGACATGTTTAGATAGAGGATCTGGATCGGCGCAGGCTTGGAGGGCCGAAGGGCCTGTTCCTGTGCTGTAATTATCTTTGTTCTTTGTTCTTAGTTCTTTGAGTACAACTCCAGCTGCTATTAATAGAGGTCTGAATTGAATTGGCTCTTTCCTGGTGTGTGAGTGGGGCTCAGTACCACTCCAGCTGGTATTAATTAGTGGTCTGGATTCAATTGGCTCTTTCCTGGTGTGTGAGTGGGACTCTGTACCACTCCAGCTGCTATTAATGGAGGTCTGGATCGAATTGGCACTTTCCTGATGTGAGTGGGGATCAGTTCAACTCCAGCTTGTATTAATAGAAGCCTGGAATGAACTGTCACTTTCCTGCTGTGTGAGTGGGACTCAGTCGCACTCCAGCTGGTATTACAGAGGTCTGAATTGAATTGGCTCTTTCCTGGTGTGTGAGTGGGACTCAGTCGCACTCCAGCTGGTATTAATTAGTGGTCTGGATTCAATTGGCTCTTTCCTGGTGTGTGAGTGGGGCTCAGTACCACTCCAGCTGGTATTAAGAGGTCTGGATTGAATGGGCCTCTTTCCTGGTGTCTGAGTGATCCTCTGTCGCACTCCAGCTGGTATTAATAGAGGCCTGGAATGACCTGTCCCTTTCCGGCTGTGTGAGTGGGACTCTGTCGCACTCCAGCTGGTATTAATAGAGGCCTGGAATGAACTGACACCTTCATGGCGTGTGAGAGGGACTCAGACGCACACCAGCTGCTATTCTCGAGGTCAGGATTGAATTGGCTGTTTCTGGTGTGTGTGATGGAGTTAATTCCACTCCAGCTGGTATTAATAGAGGCCTGGAATGAACTGCCCTTTCCTGGTTTGTGAGTGGGACTCAGTACCCCTCCAGCTGGTATTAATAGAGGCCTGGATTGAATTGGATCTTTCTGGTGTCTGCGTGGGGCTCAGTACCATTCCAGCTGGTATTAATAGAGGCCTGAATTGAATTGGCTCTTTCCTGGTTTGTGAGTGGGACTCAGTACCACTCCAGCTGGTATTAATAGAAGCCTGGATTGAATTGGATCTTTCTGGTGTCTGCGTGGGGCTCAGTACCATTCCTGCTGGTATTAATAGAGGTCTGGATTGAATTGGCTCTTTCCTGGTGTGTGAGTGGGAGTTAATTCCACTCCAGCTGGTATTAATAGAGGTCTGGATTGAATTGGCTCTTAACTGATGTGTGATTGGGGCTCGGAACCACTCCAGCTGGTATTCATAGGGTTGGGACTGAATTGGCTGTTTCCTGGTGTTTGAGTGGGACTCAGTACCACTCCAGCTGGTATTAATAGAGGCCTGGATTGAGTTGGCTGTTTCCTGGTGTGTGAGCGGGGCTCAGTACCTCTCCTGCTGGTATTAATAGAGACATGGATTGAATTGGCTCTTTCCTGGTGAGTGATTGGGGATCAGTGCCACTCCTGCTGGTATTAAAAGAGGCCTGAATTGAATTGTCTCTTTGCTGGTGTGTGAGTGAGACTCAGTACCACTCCAGCTGGTATTATAGAGGTCTGGATTGAATTGGCTCTTTCCTGGTGTGTGAGTGGGAGTTAATTCCACTCCAGATGGTATTAATAGAGGCCTGGAATGAATTGTCCCTTTCCTGCTGTGTGCTTGGCGCTCAGTCGCACTCCAGCTGGTATTATAGAGGTCTGGATTGAATTGGCTCTTAACTGATGTGTGAGTGGGACTCAGTACCACTCCAGCTGGGCGGCACAGTGGCGCAGTGGTTAGCACCGCAGCCTCACAGCTCCAGGGACCCAGGTTCGATTCCGGGTACTGCCTGTGTGGAGTTTGCAAGTTCTCCCTGTGTCTGCGTGGGTTTTCTCCGGGTGCTCCGGTTTCCTCCCACAAGCCAAAAAAAGACTTGCAGGTTGATAGGTAAATTGGCCATTATAAATTGTCACTAGTGTAGGTAGGTGGTAGGGAAATATAGGGACAGGTGGGGATGTTTGGTAGGAATATGAGATTAGTGTAGGATTAGTATAAATGGGTGGTTGATGTTCGGCACAGACTCGGTGGGCCGAAGGGCCTGTTTCAGTGCTGTATCTCTAATCTAATCTAATAGAGGTCGGGATTGAATTGGCTCTTAACTGGTGTGTGAGTGGGACTCAGTACCACTCCAGCTGGTATTAATAGAGGTCGGGATTGAATTGGCTCTTAACTGATGTGTGAGTGGGGCTCAGTACCACTCCAGCTGGTATTAATAGGGTTGGGATTGAATTGGCTCTTTCCTGGTGTGTGTGGGACTCAGTACCACTCCAGCTGGTATTCATAGAGGTCGGGATTGAATTGGCTCTTTCCTGGTGTGTGTGGGACTCAGTACCACTCCAGCTGGTATTCATAGAGGTCGGGATTGAATTGGCTCTTTCCTGGTGTGTGATTGGGACTCAGTACCACTCCAGCTGGTATTAATAGAGGTCTGAATTGAATTGGCTCTTTCCTGGTTTGTGAGTGGGACTCAGTACCACTCCAGCTGGTATTAATTCGTGTTCTGGATTCAATTGGCTCTTTCCTGGTGTGTGAGTGGGGTTCAGTAGAACTCCAGCTGGTATTAATAGAGGTCTGGATTGAATTCTCTCTTCCCTGGTGTGTGAGTGGGACTCAGTACCACTCCAGCTGGTATTAATTCGTGTTCTGGATTCAATTGGCTCTTTCCTGGTGTGTGAGTGGGGTTCAGTAGAACTCCAGCTGGTATTAATAGAGGTCTGGATTGAATTCTCTCTTCCCTGGTGTGTGTGTGGGACTCAGTACCACTCCAGCTGGTATGAATAGCGGCCTGGATTGAATTGGCTCTTTCCTGGTGCGTGATTGGGACTCCGAACCACTCCAGCTGGTATTAATACGGTTGGGATTGAATTGGCTCTTTCCTGGTGTGTGAGTGGGACTCAGTACCACTCCAGCTGGTATTAATAGAGGTCAGGATTGAATTGGCTCTTTCCTGGTGAGTGAGTGGGGCTCAGTACCACTCCAGCTGGTATTAATAGAGGTCTGGTTGAATTGGCTCTTTCCTGGTGTGTGAGTGGGACTCAGTACCACTCCAGCTGGTATTAATAGAGGTCTGGATTGAATTGGCTCTTTCCTGGTGTGTGAGTGGGACTCAGTACCACTCCAGCTGGTATTAATAGGGTTGGGATTGAATTGGCTCTTTCCTGGTGTGTGATTGGGACTCAGTACCACTCCAGCTGGTATTAATAGAGGCCTGGATTGAGTTAGCCACTTCCTGGTATGTGAGCAGGGCTCAGTTCCACTCCTTCTGCTATTAATAGAGACATGGATTGAATTGGCCCTTTTTTGGTGAGTGAGTGGGGATTAGTGCCACTCCTGCTGGTATTAAAAGAGGCCTAAATTGAATTGTCTCTTTCCTGGTGTGTGCGTGAGACTCAGTACCACTCCAGCTGGTATTAATAGAGGCCTGGATTGAATTGGCACTTCTTGATGTGTGTGTGGGACTCAGTACCACTCCAGCTGGTATTAATAGATACCTGGATTGAATTGCCTCTTTGCTGGTGTGTGAGTGCGGATCAGAACCACTCCAGCTGGTATTAATTGAGGTCTGAATTTAATTGGCTCTTTCATGGTTAGTGAGTGGGACTCAGTACCACTCCAGCTGGTATGAATAGAGGGCTGGATTGAATTGGCTCCTTCCTGGTGAGTGAGTGGGGCTCAGTACCACTCCAGCTGTTATTAATCGTGGTCTGGATTGAATTGGCTCTTTCCTGGTGTGTGAGTGGGACTCAGTACCACTCCAGCTGGTATTGATAGAGGTCTGGATTGAATTGGCACTTCTTGATGTGTGTGTGGGACTCAGTACCACTCCAGCTGGTATTAATAGAGGCTTGGATTGAATTGGCTCTTGCTGGTGCCTGAGGGGGGCTCAGTACCATCCTGCTGGTATTATTAGTGGTCTGGATGGAATGGTCTCTTTCCTGGTGCGTCCGTGAGAATCAGTATCACTCCAGCTGGTATTAATAGAGGCCTAGAATGAATTGGCTCTTTCTGGTGTGTGAGTGGGACACAGTGCCAGAACACCCGGTGTTAATAGAGTCCTGGAATGAACTGTCTCTTCTCTGCTGTGTGAGTGGGATTCAGTCCCACTCCAAATGTTATTAATAGAGGTCTGGATTGAATTGGCTCCTTCCTGGTGAGTGAGTGGGACTCAGTACCACTCCAGCTGGTATAAATAGAGGCCTGGATTGAATTGGCTCTTTACTGGTGTGTGAGTGGGACTCAATACCACTCCTACTGGTATTGATATAAGCCTCGATTGATATGGCTCTCTCCTGGTGTGAGTGGGACTCACTGCCACTCCAGCTGGTATTAATGGAGGCCTGTAATGAACTGTCCCTTTCCTGCTGTGTGAGTGGGTCTCAGTCCCACTCCAGCTGGTATCAATGGCGGTCTGGCTTTAATTAGCTTTTTCCTGTTGTGTGAGTGGGAGTTAATTCCACTCCAGCTGGTATTAATAGACACCTGGATTGAATTGGCTCTTTCTGGGGTGTTAGTGGGACTCAGTGCCACTCCAGCTAGTATTAATGGAAGCCTGGAATGAACTATCTCTTTCCTGGTGTGTGAGTGGGTCTCAGTCCCACTCCAGCTGGTATCAATGGCGGTATGGCTTTCATTAGCTTTTTCCTGGTGTGTGAGTGGGGCTCAGTACCACTCCAGCTGGTATTAATAAAGGTTTGCATTGAATTGGCTCTTTCCTGGTGTGTCAGTGGGACTCAGTACCACTCCAGCTGGTGATAATATAGGCTCGGTTTCAATTGGCTCTTTCCTGGTGTGTGAATGGGAGTTAATTTTACTCCAGCTGGTATAAATAGAGGCCTGGATTGAATTGGTTCTTTCCCGGTATGTGAATGAGCCTCAGTACCACTCCAGCTGGTATTAATATAGGCTCAAATTCAATTGGCTCTTATCTGGTGTGTGAGTGGGGCTCAGTACCACTCCAGCTGGCATTAATAGAGGTCTGGATTGAATTGGCTGTTTCCTGGTGTGTGTGTGGGACTCAGTACCACTCCAGCTGGTTTTAACAAAGGCCAGTTCGATCTGATGATATGCACTGTTGTCTGTTTGATGTTACCTGCACCGCGGCCATTTTAAGCGACATGTGCTGCGGCCATTCTAAATGATGTGCTCTGTGGTCTGTTTGATGTCACCTTCACTGCGGCCATTTTACGTGACATATGGTACGGCCATTTTAAATAATATGCACTGTGGTCTGTTTGATGTCACCGTCACTGCGTCCATTTTAAATGTTATGCTCTGTGGTCTGTTTGATGTCACCTTGACTGCAGCCATTTTACGTGACATGTGCTGCGGCCATTTTAAATGATATGCACTGTGGTCTGTTTGATGTCACCGTCACTGCGTCCATTTTAAATGTTATGCTCTGTGGTCTGTTTGATGTCACCTTCACTGCGGCCATTTTACGTGACATGTGCTGCGGCCATTTTAAATGATATGCTCTGTGATCTGTTTGAATTGAGAGTAATCCACGGGGATCATTTTCAACGTTTTCTGTCCAGGGCATTGAATGTAACAGATTATAAATGAGAATAAAATCTCATAAAGGATAATAAATCACAGACAATCATAAATATTATAAAGATTTACAAAGTGAGAGGAAGAATTATAAACAGTTTATAAAGGTTGTAAAGGTCAGTAAATGTTTATAAATTATTATAAATTATTATCAATAATTATCAGGATTCTTTTCGTTTGAAAGGGATTATAAAAGAATCAGAAAGATTCAGACCCCGCCCCCACTCCCGTCACCCTGGAAACAGACCCCGCCCCCACTCCCGTCACCCTGGAAACAGACCCCGCCCCCACTCCCCGTCACCCTGGAAACAGACCCCGCCCCCACTCCCGTCACTCTGGAAACAGACCCCGCCCCCACTCCCGTCACTCTGGAAACAGACCCCGCCCCCACTCCCGTCACTCTGGAAACAGACCCCGCCCCCACTCCCGTCACCCTGGAAACAGACCCCGCCCCCACTCCCGTCACCCTGGAAACAGACCCCGCCCCCACTCCCGTCACCCTGGAAACAGACCCCGCCCCCACTCCCGTCACCCTGGAAACAGACCCCGCCCCCACTCCCGTCACCCTGGAAACAGACCCCGCCCCCACTCCCCGTCACCCTGGAAACAGACCCCGCCCCCACTCCCGTCACTCTGGAAACAGACCCCGCCCCCACTCCCGTCACCCTGGAAACAGACCCCGCCCCCACTCCCGTCACTCTGGAAACAGACCCCGCCCCCACTCCGTCACCCTGGAAACAGACCCCGCCCCCACTCCCGTCACTCTGGAAACAGACCCCGCCCCCACACCCGTCACTCTGGAAACAGACCCCGCCCCCACTCCCGTCACCCTGGAAACAGACCCCGCCCCCACTCCCGTCACCCTGGAAACAGACCCCGCCCCCACTCCCGTCACCCTGGAAACAGACCCCGCCCCCACACCCGTCACCTTGGTAACAGACCCCGCCCCCACTCCCGTCACCCTGGAAACAGACCCCGCCCCCACTCCCGTCACCCTGGAAACAGACCCCGCCCCCACTCCCGTCACCTTGGTAACAGACCCCGCCCCCACTCCGTCACCTTGGTAACAGACCCCGCCCCCACTCCGTCACCCTGGTAACAGACCCCGCCCCCACTCCGTCACCTAGGTAGACCACGCCCCCACTCACGTCACCTTGGGAACAGACCCCGCCCCCACTCCCGTCACCTTGGTAACAGACCCCGCCCCCACTCCCGTCACCCTGGAAACAGACCCCACCCACATTCCCGTCACTCTGGAAACAGACCCCGCCCCCACTCGCCGTCACCTTGGAAACAGACCCCGCCCCCACTCGCCGTCACTTTGGTAACAGACTCCGCCCCCACTCCCGTCACCTTAGAAACAGACCCCGCCCCCACTCGCCGTCACTTTGGTAACAGACCACGCCCCCATTCGCCGTCACTCTGGAAACAGACCCCGCCCCCACTCACCGTCACCTTGGAAACAGACCCCGCCCCCACTCCCGTCACCTTGGAAACAGACCCCGCCCCCACTCGCCGTCACCTTGGTAACAGACCCCGCCCCCATTCCCGTCACTCTGGAAACAGACCCCGCCCCCACTCGCCGTCACCTTGGAAACAGACCCCGCCCCCACTCTCGTCACCTTGGAAACATACCCCGCCCCCACTCGCCGTCACCTTGGAAACAGACCCCGCCCACACTCGCCGTCACTTTGGTAACAGACCCCGCCCCCACTCCCGTCACCCTGGAAACAGACCCCGCCCACATTCCCGTCACTCTGGAAAAAGACCCCGCCCCCACTCGCCGTCACCTTGGTAACAGACCCCGCCCCCACTCGCCGTCACCTTGGTAACAGACCCCGCCCCCACTCCCGTCACCCTGGAAACAGACCCCGCCCACATTCCCGTCACTCTGGAAACAGACCCCGCCCCCACTCGCCGTCACCTTGGAAACAGACCCCGCCCCCACTCCCGTCACCTTGGAAACATACCCCGCCCCCACTCGCCGTCACCTTGGAAACAGACCCCGCCCACACTCGCCGTCACTTTGGTAACAGACCCCGCCCCCACTCCCGTCACCCTGGAAACAGACCCCGCCCACATTCCCGTCACTCTGGAAAAAGACCCCGACCCCACTCGCCGTCACCTTGGTAACAGACCCCGCCCCCACTCGCCGTCACCTTGGTAACAGACCACGCCCCCACTCGCCGTCACCTTGGAAACAGGCCCCTCCCCCGCTCTGTCTCCATTGGTGAGAGGCCCCTCCCCCGCTCTGTCTCCATGGTGACAGTCTCCTCCCCTGCTCTGTCTCCATGGTGAGAGGCCCCTCCCCCGCTCTGTCTCCATGGTGAGAGGCCCCTCCCACGCTCTGTCTCCATGGTGACAGTCTCCTCCCCCGATCTGTCTCCATGGTGACAGGCCCCTCCCCCGCTCTGTCTCCATGGTGACAGTCTCCTCCCCCGATCTGTCTCCATGGTGACAGTCTCCTCCCCCGATCTGTCTCCATGGTGACAGGCCCCTCCCCCGATCTGTCTCCATGGTGACAGTCCCCTCCCCCGCTCTGTCTCCATGGTGACAGGCCCCTCCCCCGCTCTGTCTCCATGGTGACAGTCTCCTCCCCCGCTCTGTCTCCATGGTGAGAGGCCCCTCCCCCGCTATGTCTCCATGGTGAGAGGCCCCTCCCCCGCTCTGTCTCCATGGTGACAGGCCCCTCCCCCGCTCTGTCTCCATGGTGACAGGCCCCTCCCCCGCTCTGTCTCCATGGTGAGAGTCCCCTCCCCCGCTCTGTCTCCATGGTGAGAAGCCCCTCCCCCGCTCTGTCACCATGGTGAGAGGCCCCGCCCCCGCTCTGTCTCCATGGTGACAGGCCCCTCCCCCGCTCTGTCTCCATGGTGAGAGTCCCCTCCCCCGCTCTGTCTCCATGGTGACAGGCCCCTCCCCCGCTATGTCTCCATGGTGAGAGGCCCCTCCCCCGCTCTGTCTCCATGGTGACAGGCCCCTCCCCCGCTCTGTCTCCATGGTGACAGGCCCCTCCCCCGCTCTGTCTCCATGGTGAGAGTCCCCTCCCCCGCTCTGTCTCCATGGTGAGAAGCCCCTCCCCCGCTCTGCCACCATGGTGAGAGGCCCCGCCCCCGCTCTGTCTCCATGGTGACAGGCCCCTCCCCCGCTCTGTCTCCATGGTGAGAGTCCCCTCCCCCGCTCTGTCTCCATGGTGACAGGCCCCTCCCCCGCTCTGTCTCCATGGTGACAGGCCCCTCCCCCGCTCTGTCTCCATGGAGAGAGGCCCCGCCCCCGCTCTGTCTCCATGGTGAGAGGCCCCTCCCCCGCTCTGTCTCCATGGTGACAGGCCCCTCCCCCGCTCTGTCTCCATGGTGACAGTCCCCTCCCCCGCTCTGTCTCCATGGTGACAGGCCCCTCCCCCGCTCTGTCTCCATGGTGAGAGGCCCCTCCCCCGCTCTGTCTCCATGGTGAGAGGCCCCGCCCCCGCTCTGTCTCCATGGTGAGAAGCCCCTCCCCCGCTCTGTCTCCATGGAGAGAGGCCCCGCCCCCGCTCTGTCTCCATGGTGAGAGGCCCCTCCCCCGCTCTGTCTCCATGGTGACAGGCCCCTCCCCCGCTCTGTCTCCATGGTGAGAGGCCCCTCCCCCGCTCTGTCTCCATGGTGACAGTCCCCTCCCCCGCTCTGTTTCCATGGTGACAGGCCCCTCCCCCGCTCTGTCTCCATGGTGACAGTCCCCTCCCCCGCTCTGTCTCCATGGTGAGAGGCCCCTCCCCCGCTCTGTCTCCATGGTGAGAAGCCCCTCCCCCGCTCAGTCTCCATGGTGACAGTCCCCTCCCCCGCTCTGTCTCCATGGTGACAGTCCCCTCCCCCGCTCTGTCTCCATGGTGACAGTCTCCTCCCCCGCTCTGTCTCCATGGTGACAGGCCCCTCCCCCGCTCTGTCTCCATGGTGAGAGGCCCCTCCCCCGCTCTGTCTCCATGGTGACAGGCCCCTCCCCCGCTCTGTCTCCATGGTGAGAGGCCCCTCCCCCGCTCTGTCTCCATGGTGAGAGGCCCCTCCCCCGCTCTGTCTCCATGGTGACAGGCCCCTCCCCCGCTCTGTCTCCATGGTGACAGTCTCCTCCCCTCTCTGTCTCCATGGTAACAATCCCCTCCCCCGCTCTGTCTCCATGGTGACAGGCCCCTCCCCCGCTCTGTCTCCATGGTGACAGGCCCCTCCCCCTCCTCTGATTATTGAATTAATTTAACAATTGTATTAAAGGGATATTTCAGCACATTCTTCACCTGCTCTCTGAACTGAGTCTGGGTCACGGCGTAAATCACAGTGTTTGTGGAGCAGCTCAGGAGCTGGAGCATGAAGGACAATTCCAGCAGAAACAGAGGGAGATAAACAGACTGATAACCCAAATAATACATCCTCCACCATATCGAATACACCATTAACAGGGCCCACAACAGCATGAAATTACCAGAGATAACTAACAGTAAAATGATAGATTTCCTTCGACTCTCCATCTCGGGGTCTCTGTGACTCTCCCCACTGCTGTGAGTCCGGAGTCTCCTGCGTCCTCTGCTGCTCACTAAAATGTGTCTGATGGTGAGAGCGTTGAGCAGCAGAATCAGCACAAATGGGATGACCGGGGTTAGAATGTTGTGGAGGAACTCGATTGTTCCCCAGACACGAGATTCCGGAACATCTATTGTTACATCACAAAACCAGGGTCTGTTCCACAGCGAATACCGACCCGTGAACATAAAATACCAGAAGATGTTCTTTAAACAGCTCAGCACACTCACTGTTCCCACAACCACAGCACATGTTTTCTCACTGCAATATTTACTTTTCAGATTCTGACAACAAATGGCCACAAATCGATCAAAGGTGAAAGTGACGGTGAACCAGACAGAACAGTCTGTGACTGTGTAAAGCAGGACGGCGTGGATATTACACACGGGGATGTAATACAGGAACTGAAACTGTTCCCGATAAACAATGGGAATGTGTCTGAATAACAGGTCCAGGATAATGACCAGTAGATCCGCCGCTGACATGGCCACCAGGTACCGAGTGACACATTTGGAGAGACCGCACTTTCCCCGAGACAGGATCCCAATCGTCAGCAAGTTAACTGTGAGGAAGGGAAATAAACAGAGAAAT
>NW_027141401.1:0-77500 GCF_036365525.1 Heterodontus francisci | reverse complement strand
GTGTATATATATATATATAAGTCTCAGGGCCTGGACCGTGGTGTGTGTGTATATATATGAGTCTCAGGGCCTGCACTGTGGTGTGTATGTGTATATATATATATATATATATATATACATATATAAATATATCTCAGTGCCTGGACTGTGGTGTGTGTGTATATATATATATAAGTCTCAGGGCCTGGACTGTGGTGTGTGTGTATATATATATATATATATATATAAGTCTCAGGGCCTGCACTGTGGTGTGTATGTGTATATATATATATATATATATACATATATAAATATATCTCAGTGCCTGGACTGTGGTGTGTGTGTATATATATATATAAGTCTCAGGGCCTGGACTGTGGTGTGTGTGTATATATATATATCAGTCTCAGGGCCTGGACCGTGGTGTGTGTGTATATATATAGGTCTCAGGGTCTGGACTGTGGTGTGTGTGTATATATATATAAGTCTCAGGGCCTGCACTGTGGTGTGTGTGTATATATATAAGTCTCAGGGCATGGACTGTGGTGAGTGTGTGTATATATTTATATACCTCAGGGCCTGGACTGTGGTGTGTGTGCATCTATATATATATATTATTCTCAGGGCCTGGACTGTTGTGTGTGTGTGTGTATATATATTTGGCTCAGGGCATGGACTGTGGTGTGTGTGTGTGTATATATATAAGTCTCAGGGCCTGGACTGTGGTGTGTGTGTGTGTATATATATAAGTCTCAGGGCCTGGACTGTGGTGTGTGTGTGTGTATATATATAAGTCTCAGGGCATGGACTGTGGTGAGTGTGTGTATATATTTATATACCTCAGGGCCTGGACTGTGGTGTGTGTGTGTGTATATATATTTGTCTCAGGGCCTGGACTGTGGTGTGTGTGTGTGTATATATATTTGTCTCAGGGCCTGGACTGTGGTGTGTGTGTGTGTGTATATTTATCCATCTCAGAGCCTGGACTGTGGTGTGTGTGAGTGTGTATATATATATGTCACAGGGCTTGGACTGTGGTGTGTGTGTGTATATATATATGTCTCAGGGCCTGGACTGTGGTGTGTGTGTGTATATATATATGTCTCAGGGCCTGGACTGTGGTGTGTGTGTGTATATATATATATGTCTCAGGGCCTGGACTTTGGTGTGTGTGTGTATATATATAAGTCTCAGGGCCTGGACTGTGGTGAGTGTGTGTGTATATATATAAGTCTCAGGGTCTGGACTGTGGTGAGTGTGTGTGTATATATATAAGTCTCAGGGCATGGGATGTGGTGTGTGTGTATGTATATATATAAGTCTCAGGGCCTGGACTGTGGTGTGTGTGTGTGTATATATATAAGTCTCAGGGCCTGGACTGTGGTGAGTGTGTGTGTATATATATAAGTCTCAGGGCCTGGACTGTGGTGTGTGTATGTATATATATAAGTCTCAGGGCATGGACTGTGGTGTGTGTATGTATATATATATAAGTCTCAGGGCCTGGACTGTGGTGTGTGTGTTTATATATATAAGTCTCAGGGCCTGGACTGTGGTGTGTGTGTGTGTATATATATATAAGTCTCAGGGCCTGGACTGTGGTGTGTGTGTATGTATATATATAAGTCTCAGGGTCTGGACTGTGGTGTGTGTATGTATATATATATAAGTCTCAGGGCCTGGACTGTGGTGTGTGTGTATGTATATATATAAGTCTCAGGGCATGGACTGTGGTGTGTGTATGTATATATATATAAGTCTCAGGGCCTGGACTGTGGTGTGTGTATGTATATATATAAGTCTCAGGGCCTGGACTGTGGTGTGTGTGTGTGTATATATATAAGTCTCAGGGCATGGACTGTGGTGTGTGTGTATGTATATATATAAGTCTCAGGGTCTGGACTGTGGTGTGTGTATGTATATATATATAAGTCTCAGGGCCTGGACTGTGGTGTGTGTGTGTATATATAAGTCTCAGGGCCTGGACTGTGGTGTGTGTGTGTATATATATAAGTCTCAGGGCATGGACTGTGGTGTGTGTGTATGTATATATATAAGTCTCAGGGTCTGGACTGTGGTGTGTGTATGTATATATATATAAGTCTCAGGGTCTGGACTGTGGTGTGTGTATGTATATATATATAAGTCTCAGGGCCTGGACTGTGGTGAGTGTGTGTATATATATAAGTCTCAGGGCCTGGACTGTGGTGTGTGTGTGTATTTATATAAGTCTCAGGGCCTGGACTGTGGTGTGTGTGTTTATATATATAAGTCTCAGGGCCTGGACTGTGGTGTGTGTGTGTGTATATATATAAGTCTCAGGGCATGGACTGTGGTGTGTGTGTGTGTATATATATAAGTATCAGGGCATGGACTGTGGTGTGTGTGTGTGTATATATATAAGTCTCAGGGCATGGACTGTGGTGTGAGTGTGTGTATATATATAAGTCTCAGGGCATGGACTGTGGTGTGAGTGTGTGTATATATATAAGTCTCAGGGCATGGATTGTGGTGTGAGTGTGTGTATATATATAAGTCTCAGGGCATGGACTGTGGTGTGTGTGTGTGTATATATATAAGTCTCAGGGCATGGACTGTGGTGTGTGTGTGTGTATATATATAAGTCTCAGGGCATGGACTGTGGTGTGAGTGTGTGTATATATATAAGTCTCAGGGCATGGATTGTGGTGTGAGTGTGTGTATATATATAAGTCTCAGGGCATGGACTGTGGTGTGAGTGTGTGTATATATATAAGTCTCAGGGCATGGACTGTGGTGTGTGTGTGTATATATATAAGTCTCAGGGCCTGGACTGTGGTGTGTGTGTGTGTATATATAAGTCTCAGGGCCTGGACTGTGGTGTGTGTGTATATATATAAGTCTCAGGGCATGGACTGTGGTGTGTGTGTGTATATATATAAGTCTCAGGGCATGGACTGTGGTGTGTGTGTGTATATATATAAGTCTCAGGGCCTGGACTGTGGTGTGTGTGTGTATATATATAAGTCTCAGGGCATGGACTGTGGTGTGTGTGTGTATATATATAAGTCTCAGGGCCTGGACTGTGGTGTGTGTGTGTATATATAGAAGTCTCAGGGCATGGACTGTGGTGTGAGTGTGTGTATATATATAAGTCTCAGGGCATGGACTGTGGTGTGTGTGTGTATATATATAAGTCTCAGGGCCTGGACTGTGGTGTGTGTGTGTATATATATAAGTCTCAGGGCATGGACTGTGGTGTGTGTGTGTGTATATATATAAGTCTCAGGGCATGGACTGTGGTGTGAGTGTGTGTATATATATAAGTCTCAGGGCCTGGACTGTGGTGTGTGTGTGTATATATAAGTATCAGGGCCTGGACTGTGGTGTGTGTGTGTGTATATATATAAGTCTCAGTGCCTGGACTGTGGTGTGTGTGTGTATATATATAAGTCTCAGGGCATGGACTGTAGTGTGAGTGTGTATATATATAAGTCTCGGTGCCTGGACTGTGGTGTGTGTGTGTATATATATAAGTCTCAGGGCATGGACTGTGGTGTGTGTGTGTATATATATAAGTCTCAGGGCATGGACTGTGGTGTGTGTATATATATATAAGTCTCAGGGCCTGGACTGTGGTGTGTGTGTGTGTATATATATAAGTCTCAGGGCCTGGACTGTGGTGTGTGTATATATATATAAGTCTCAGGGCCTGGACTGTGGTGTGTGTGTGTGTATATATATAAGTCTCAGGGCATGGACTGTGGTGTGTGTGTGTGTATATATATTAGTCTCAGGGCCTGGACTGTGGTGTGTGTGTGTATATATATAAGTCTCAGGGCCTGGACTGTGGTGTGAGTGTGTGTATATATATAAGTCTCAGGGCATGGACTGTGGTGTGTGTGTGTATATATATAAGTCTCAGGGCCTGGACTGTGGTGTGTGTGTGTGTATATATATAAGTATCAGGGCCTGGACTGTGGTGTGTGTGTGTGTATATATATAAGTCTCAGTGCCTGGACTGTGGTGTGTGTGTGTATATATATAAGTCTCAGGGCCTGGACTGTGGTGTGTGTGTGTATATATATATAAGTCTCAGGGCCTGGACTGTGGTGAGTGTGTGTATATATATAAGTCTCAGGGCCTGGACTGTGGTGTGTGTGTGTATTTATATAAGTCTCAGGGCCTGGACTGTGGTGTGTGTGTTTATATATATAAGTCTCAGGGCCTGGACTGTGGTGTGTGTGTGTGTATATATATAAGTCTCAGGGCATGGACTGTGGTGTGTGTGTGTGTATATATATAAGTATCAGGGCATGGACTGTGGTATGTGTGTGTATATATATATATAAGTCTCAGGGCCTGGACTGTGGTGTGTGTGTGTATATATATAAGTATCAGGGCCTGGACTGTGGTGTGTGTGTGTATATATATAAGTCTCAGGGCCTGGACTGTGGTGTTGGTGTGTGTATATATATAAGTCTCAGGGCCTGGACTGTGGTGTGTGTGTGTATATATATAAGTCTCAGGGCCTGGACTGTGGTGTGTGTGTATATATATATAAGTATCAGGGCCTGGACTGTGGTGTGTGTGTGTGTATATATATAAGTCTCAGTGCCTGGACTGTGGTGTGTGTGTGTATATATATTAGTCTCAGGGCCTGGACTGTGGTGTGTGTGTTTATATATAAGTCTCAGGGCATGGACTGTGGTGTGAGTGTGTATATATATAAGTCTCAGGGCCTGGACTGTGGTGTGTGTGTGTGGATATATATAAGTCTCAGGGCCTGGACTGTGGTGTGTGTGTTTATATATATAAGTCTCAGGGCATGGACTGTGGTGTGTGTGTATATATATAAGTCTCAGGGCATGGACTGTGGTGTGTGTGTGTGTGTATATATATAAGTCTCAGGGCCTGGACTGTGGTGTGTGTGTGTGTGTATATATATAAGTCTCAGGGCCTGGACTGTGGTGTGTGCGTATATATATATAAGTCTCAAGGCCTGGACTGTGGTGTGTGTGTTTATATATAAGTCTCAGGGCCTGGACTGTGGTGTGTGTGTATATATATATAAGTCTCAAGGCCTGGACTGTGGTGTGTGTGTTTATATATAGAAGTCTCAGGGCATGGACTGTGGTGTGTGTGTATATATATAAGTCTCAGGGCCTGGACTGTGGTGTGTGTGTGTATATATATAAGTCTCAGGGCCTGGACTGTGGTGTGTGTGTTTATATAGATAAGTTTCAGGGCATGGACTGTGGTGTGTGTGTATATATATAAGTCTCAGGGCATGGACTGTGGTGTGTGTGTGTGTGTATATATATAAGTCTCAGGGCCTGGACTGTGGTGTGTGCGTATATATATATAAGTCTCTGGGCCTGGACTGTGGTGTGTGTGTGTATATATATAAGTCTCAGGGCATGGACTGTGGTGTGTGTGTGTGTGTATATATATAAGTCTCAGGGCCTGGACTGTGGTGTGTGTGTATATATATATAAGTCTCAGGGCCTGGACTGTGGTGTGTGTGTTTATATATATAAGTCTCAGGGCATGGACTGTGGTGTGTGTGTTTATATATATAAGTCTCAGGGCATGGACTGTGGTGTGTGTGTATATATATAAGTCTCAGGGCATGGACTGTGGTGTGTGTGTGTGTGTATATATATAAGTCTCAGGGCCTGGACTGTGGTGTGTGTGTGTGTGTATATATATAAGTATCAGGGCCTGGACTGTGGTGTGTGTGTATATATATATAAGTCTCAAGGCCTGGACTGTGGTGTGTGTGTTTATATATAGAAGTCTCAGGGCATGGACTGTGGTGTGTGTGTATATATATAAGTCTCAGGGCATGGACTGTGGTGTGTGTGTTTATATATATAAGTCTCAGGGCATGGACTGTGGTGTGTGTGTATATATATAAGTCTCAGGGCATGGACTGTGGTGTGTGTGTGTGTGTATATATATAAGTCTCAGGGCATGGACTGTGGTGTGTGTGTGTGTGTATTTATATAAGTCTCAGGGCCTGGACTGTGGTGTGTGTGTTTATATATATAAGTCTCAGGGCATGGACTGTGGTGTGTGTGTATATATATAAGTCTCAGGGCATGGACTGTGGTGTGTGTGTGTGTGTATATATATAAGTCTCAGGGCATGGACTGTGGTGTGTGTGTATATATATAAGTCTCAGGGCATGGACTGTGGTGTGTGTGTGTGTGTATTTATATAAGTCTCAGGGCCTGGACTGTGGTGTGTGTGTATATATATAAGTCTCAGGGCATGGACTGTGGTGTGTGTGTGTGTGTATATATATAAGTCTCAGGGCCTGGACTGTGGTGTGTGTGTGTATATATATATAAGTCTCAGGGCATGGACTGTGGTGAGTGTGTGTGTATATATAAGTCTCAGGGCCTGGACTGTGGTGTGTGTGTGTATATATATAAGTCTCAGGGCCTGGACTGTGGTGTGTGTGTGTATATATATAAGTCTCAGGGCATGGACTGTGGTGTGTGTGTATATATATAAGTCTCAGGGCATGGACTGTGGTGTGTGTGTGTGTGTATATATATAAGTCTCAGGGCCTGATCTGTGGTGTGTGTGTTTATATATATAAGTCTCAGGGCATGGACTGTGGTGTGTGTGTATATATATAAGTCTCAGGGCATGGACTGTGGTGTGTGTGTGTATATATATAAGTCTCAGGGCCTGGACTGTGGTGTGTGTGTGTATATATATAAGTCTCAGGGCCTGGACTGTGGTGTGTGTGTGTATATATATAAGTCTCAGGGCCTGGACTGTGGTGTGTGTGTGTATATATATAAGTCTCAGGGCCTGGACTGTGGTGTGTGTGTGTATATATATAAGTCTCAGGGCCTGGACTGTGGTGTGTGTGTGTATATATATAAGTCTCAGGGCCTGGACTGTGGTGTGTGTGTGTATATATATCAGTCTCAGGGCCTGGACTGTGGTGTGTGTGTGTATTTATATAAGTCTCAGGGCCTGGACTGTGGTGTGTGTGTTTATATATATAAGTCTCAGGGCCTGGACTGTGGTGTGTGTGTGTGTATATATATAAGTCTCAGGGCATGGACTGTGGTGTGTGTGTGTTTATATATATAAGTCTCAGGGCATGGACTGTTTTGTGTGTGTGTGTATATACATAAGTCTCAGGGCATGGACTGTGGTGTGAGTGTGTGTATATATATAAGTCTCAGGGCATGGACTGTGGTGTGAGTGTGTGTATATATATAAGTCTCAGGGCATGGACTGTGGTGTGAGTGTGTGTATATATATAAGTCTCAGGGCATGGACTGTGGTGTGAGTGTGTGTATATATATAAGTCTCAGGGCATGGACTGTGGTGTGAGTGTGTGTATATATATAAGTCTCAGGGCCTGGACTGTGGTGTGTGTGTGTGTATATATATATAAGTCTCAGGGCATGGACTGTGGTATGTGTGTGTGTATATATATAAGTCTCAGGGCATGGACTGTGGTGTGAGTGTGTGTATATATATAAGTCTCAGGGCCTGGACTGTGGTGTGTGTGTGTATATATAAGTATCAGGGCCTGGACTGTGGTGTGTGTGTGTGTATATATATAAGTCTCAGTGCCTGGACTGTGGTGTGTGTGTGTATATATATAAGTCTCAGGGCATGGACTGTGGTGTGAGTGTGTGTATATATATAAGTCTCAGGGCATGGACTGTGGTGTGTGTGTGTGTGTATATATATAAGTCTCAGGGCCTGGACTGTGGTGTGTGTGTGTAGATATATAAGTCTCAGGGCCTGGACTGTGGTGTGTGTGTGTATATATATAAGTCTCAGGGCCTGGACTGTGGTGTGTGTGTGTATATATATGAGTCTCAGGGCCTGGACTGTGGTGTGTGTGTTTATATATATAAGTCTCAGGGCATGGACTGTGGTGTGTGTGTATATATATAAGTCTCAGGGCCTGGACTGTGGTGTGTGTGTGTATATATATAAGTCTCAGGGCCTGGACTGTGGTGTGTGTGTGTGTGTATATATATAAGTCTCAGGGCCTGGACTGTGGTGTGTGTGTACATATATATAAGTCTCAGGGCCTGGACTGTGGTGTGTGTGTGTATATATATAAGTCGCAGGGCCTGGACTGTGGTGTGTGTGTGTATATATATAAGTCTCAGGGCCTGGACTGTGGTGTGTGTGTGTATTTATATAAGTCTCAGGGCCTGGACTGTGGTGTGTGTGTGTATATATATAAGTCTCAGGGCCTGGACTGTGGTGTGTGTGTGTATATATATATAAGTCTCAGGGCATGGACTGTGGTGTGTGTGTGTGTTTATATATATAAGTCTCAGGGCCTGGACTGTGGTGTGTGTGTGTGTATATATATAAGTCTCAGGGCATGGACTGTGGTGTGTGTGTGTGTATATATATAAGTCTCAGGTCATGGACTGTGGTGTGTGTGTGTGTATATATATAAGTCTCAGGGCATGGACTGTGGTGTGAGTGTGTGTATATATATAAGTCTCAGGGCATGGACTGTAGTGTGAGTGTGTGTATATATATAAGTCTCAGGGCATGGACTGTGGTGTGAGAGTGTGTATATATATAAGTCTCAGGGCATGGACTGTGGTGTGAGTGTGTGTATATATATAAGTCTAAGGGCATGGACTGTGGTGTGTGTGTGTGTATATATATAAGTCTCAGGGCATGGACTGTGGTGTGAGTGTGTGTATATATATAAGTCTCAGGGCATGGACTGTGGTGTAAGTGTGTGTATATATATAAGTCTCAGGGCATGGACTGTGGTGTGAGTGTGTGTATATATATAAGTCTCAGGGCATGGACTGTGGTGTGTGTGTGTGTATATATATAAGTATCAGGGCCTGGACTGTGGTGTGTGTGTGTATATATAAGTCTCAGGGCCTGGACTGTGGTGTGTGTGTATATATATAAGTCTCAGGGCATGGACTGTGGTGTGAGTGTGTATATATGTAAGTCTCAGGGCATGGACTGTGGTGTGTGTGTGTATATATATAAGTCTCAGGGCCTGGACTGTGGTGTGTGTGTGTGTATATATATATAAGTCTCAGGGCATGGACTGTGGTGTGTGTGTGTGTATATATATAAGTCTCAGGGCATGGACTGTGGTGTGAGTGTGTGTATATATATAAGTCTCAGGGCCTGGACTGTGGTGTGTGTGTGTATATATAAGTATCAGGGCCTGGACTGTGGTGTGTGTGTGTGTATATATATAAGTCTCAGTGCCTGGACTGTGGTGTGTGTGTGTATATATATAAGTCTCAGGGCATGGACTGTGGTGTGAGTGTGTGTATATATATAAGTCTCAGGGCATGGACTGTGGTGTGTGTGTGTGTGTATATATATAAGTCTCAGGGCCTGGACTGTGGTGTGTGTGTGTAGATATATAAGTCTCAGGGCCTGGACTGTGGTGTGTGTGTGTATATATATAAGTCTCAGGGCCTGGACTGTGGTGTGTGTGTGTATATATATGAGTCTCAGGGCCTGGACTGTGGTGTGTGTGTTTATATATATAAGTCTCAGGGCATGGACTGTGGTGTGTGTGTATATATATAAGTCTCAGGGCCTGGACTGTGGTGTGTGTGTGTATATATATAAGTCTCAGGGCCTGGACTGTGGTGTGTGTGTGTGTGTATATATATAAGTCTCAGGGCCTGGACTGTGGTGTGTGTGTACATATATATAAGTCTCAGGGCCTGGACTGTGGTGTGTGTGTGTATATATATAAGTCGCAGGGCCTGGACTGTGGTGTGTGTGTGTATATATATAAGTCTCAGGGCCTGGACTGTGGTGTGTGTGTGTATTTATATAAGTCTCAGGGCCTGGACTGTGGTGTGTGTGTGTATATATATAAGTCTCAGGGCCTGGACTGTGGTGTGTGTGTGTATATATATATAAGTCTCAGGGCATGGACTGTGGTGTGTGTGTGTGTTTATATATATAAGTCTCAGGGCCTGGACTGTGGTGTGTGTGTGTGTATATATATAAGTCTCAGGGCATGGACTGTGGTGTGTGTGTGTGTATATATATAAGTCTCAGGTCATGGACTGTGGAGTGTGTGTGTATATATATATAAGTCTCAGGGCATGGACTGTGGTGTGAGTGTGTGTATATATATAAGTCTCAGGGCATGGACTGTAGTGTGAGTGTGTGTATATATATAAGTCTCAGGGCATGGACTGTGGTGTGAGAGTGTGTATATATATAAGTCTCAGGGCATGGACTGTGGTGTGAGTGTGTGTATATATATAAGTCTCAGGGCATGGACTGTGGTGTGTGTGTGTGTATATATATAAGTCTCAGGGCATGGACTGTGGTGTGAGTGTGTGTATATATATAAGTCTCAGGGCATGGACTGTGGTGTGAGTGTGTGTATATATATAAGTCTCAGGGCATGGACTGTGGTGTGAGTGTGTGTATATATATAAGTCTCAGGGCATGGACTGTGGTGTGTGTGTGTGTATATATATAAGTATCAGGGCCTGGACTGTGGTGTGTGTGTGTATATATAAGTCTCAGGGCCTGGACTGTGGTGTGTGTGTATATATATAAGTCTCAGGGCATGGACTGTGGTGTGAGTGTGTATATATGTAAGTCTCAGGGCATGGACTGTGGTGTGTGTGTGTATATATATAAGTCTCAGGGCCTGGACTGTGGTGTGTGTGTGTGTATATATATATAAGTCTCAGGGCATGGACTGTGGTGTGTGTGTGTGTATATATATAAGTCTCAGGGCATGGACTGTGGTGTGAGTGTGTGTATATATATAAGTCTCAGGGCCTGGACTGTGGTGTGTGTGTGTATATATAAGTATCAGGGCCTGGACTGTGGTGTGTGTGTGTGTATATATATAAGACTCAGTGCCTGGACTGTGGTGTGTGTGTGTATATATAAGTCTCAGGGCATGAACTGTGGAGTGAGTGTGTGTATATATATAAGTCTCAGGGCATGGACTGTGTGTGTGTGTGTGTGTATATATATAAGTCTCAGGGCCTGGACTGTGGTGTGTGTGTATATATATAAGTCTCAGGGCATGGACTGTGGTGTGTGTGTGTATATATATATAAGTCTCAGGGCCTGGACTGTGGTGTGTGTGTGTATATATATAAGTCTCAGGGCCTGGACTGTGGTGTGTGTGTGTATATATATAAGTCTCAGTGCCTGGACTGTGGTGTGTGTGTGTATATATATAAGTCTCAGGGCCTGGACTGTGGTGTGTGTGTGTATATATATATAAGTCTCAGGGCCTGGACTGTGGTGTGTGTGTGTATATATATAAGTCTCAGGGCCTGGACTGTGGTGTGTGTGTGTATATATATAAGTCTCAGGGCCTGGACTGTGGTGTGTGTGTGTATATATATGAGTCTCAGGGCCTGGACTGTGGTGTGTGTGTGTATATATATATGTCTCAGGGCCTGGACTGTGGTGTGTGTGTGTATATATATAAGTCTCAGGGCATGGACTGTGGTGTGTGTGTGTGTATATATATATAAGTCTCAGGGCATGGACTGTGGTGTGTGTGTGTGTATATATATATAAGTCTCAGTGCATGGACTGTGGTGTGTGTGTGTATATATATATATAAGTCTCAGGGCATGGACTGTGGTGTGTGTGTGTGTATATATATATAAGTCTCAGGGCATGGACTGTGGTGTGTGTGTGTATATATATAAGTCTCAGGGCCTGGACTGTGGTGTGTGTGTGTATATATATGAGTCTCAGGGCCTGGACTGTGGTGTGTGTGTGTATATATATAAGTCTCAGGGCCTGGACTGTGGTGTGTGTGTGTATATATATAAGTCTCAGGGCATGGACTGTGGTGTGTGTGTATATATATATAAGTCTCAGGGCCTGGACTGTGGTGTGTGTGTGTATATATATAAGTCTCAGGGCCTGGACTGTGGTGTGTGTGTGTATATATATGAGTCTCAGGGCCTGGACTGTGGTGTGTGTGTGTATATATATAAGTCTCAGGGCCTGGACTGTGGTGTGTGTGTGTATATATATAAGTCTCAGGGCATGGACTGTGGTGTGTGTGTGTGTATATATATATAAGTCTCAGGGCATGGACTGTGGTGTGTGTGTGTGTATATATATAAGTCTCAGGGCCTGGACTGTGGTGTGAGTGTGTGTATATATATAAGTCTCAGGGCCTGGACTGTGGTGTGTGTGTGTATATATAAGTATCAGGGCCTGGACTGTGGTGTATGTGTGTGTATATATATAAGTCTCAGGGCCTGGACTGTGGTGTGTGTGTGTGTATATATATAAGTCTCAGTGCCTGGACTGTGGTGTGTGTGTGTATATATATAAGTCTCAGGGCATGGACTGTGGTGTGAGTGTGTGTATATATATAAGTCTCAGGGCATGGACTGTGGTGTGTGTGTGTGTATATATATATAAGTCTCAGGGCCTGGACTGTGGTGTGTGTGTGTATATATATATAAGTCTCAGGGCCTGGACTGTGGTGTGTGTGTTTATATATATAAGTCTCAGGGCATGGACTGTGGTGTGTGTGTATATATATAAGTCTCAGGGCCTGGACTGTGGTGTGTGTGTGTGTGTATATATATAAGTCTCAGGGCCTGGACTGTGGTGTGTGTGTGTGTGTATATATATAAGTCTCAGGGCCTGGACTGTGGTGTGTGTGTACATATATATAAGTCTCAGGGCCTGGACTGTGGTGTGTGTGTGTATATATATAAGTCTCAGGGCCTGGACTGTGGTGTGTGTGTGTATATATATAAGTCTCAGGGCCTGGACTGTGGTGTGTGTGTGTATTTATATAAGTCTCAGGGCCTGGACTGTGGTGTGTGTGTTTATATATATAAGTCTCAGGGCCTGGACTGTGGTGTGTGTGTGTATATATATAAGTCTCAGGGCCTGGACTGTGGTGTGTGTGTGTATATATATAAGTCTCAGGGCCTGGACTGTGGTGTGTGTGTGTATTTATATAAGTCTCAGGGCCTGGACTGTGGTGTGTGTGTTTATATATATAAGTCTCAGGGCCTGGACTGTGGTGTGTGTGTGTATATATATAAGTCTCAGGGCCTGGACTGTGGTGTGTGTGTGTATTTATATAAGTCTCAGGGCCTGGACTGTGGTGTGTGTGTTTATATATATAAGTCTCAGGGCCTGGACTGTGGTGTGTGTGTGTATATATATAAGTCTCAGGGCCTGGACTGTGGTGTCTGTGTGTATATATATATAAGTCTCAGGGCATGGACTGTGGTGTGTGTATATATATATAAGTCTCAGGGCATGGACTGTGGTGTGTGTGTGTGTATATATATAAGTCTCAGGTCATGGACTGTGGTGTGTGTGTGTGTATATATATAAGTCTCAGGGCATGGACTGTGGTGTGAGTGTGTGTATATATATAAGTCTCAGGGCATGGACTGAAGTGTGAGTGTGTGTATATATATAAGTCTCAGGGCATGGACTGTGGTGTGAGTGTGTGTATATATATAAGTCTCAGGGCATGGACTGTGGTGTGAGTGTGTGTATATATATAAGTCTCAGGGCATGGACTGTGGTGTGTGTGTGTGTATATATATAAGTCTCAGGGCATGGACTGTGGTGTGAGTGTGTGTATATATATAAGTCTCAGGGCATGGACTGTGGTGTGAGTGTGTGTATATATATATAAGTCTCAGGGCATGGACTGTGGTGTGAGTGTGTGTATATATATAAGTCTCAGGGCATGGACTGTGGTGTGTGTGTATATATATAAGTATCAGGGCCTGGACTGTGGTGTGTGTGTGTATATATAAGTCTCAGGGCCTGGACTGTGGTGTGTGTGTGTATATATATATAAGTCTCAGGGCATGGACTGTGGTGTGTGTGTGTATATATATAAGTCTCAGGGCCTGGACTGTGGTGTGTGTGTGTGTATATATATATAAGTCTCAGGGCATGGACAGTGGTGTGTGTGTGTGTATATATATAAGTCTCAGGGCATGGACTGTGGTGTGAGTGTGTGTATATATATAAGTCTCAGGGCCTGGACTGTGGTGTGTGTGTGTATATATATATAAGTCTCAGGGCATGGACTGTGGTGTGTGTGTGTATATATATATAAGTCTCAGTGCCTGGACTGTGGTGTGTGTGTGTATATATAAGTCTCAGGGCATGGACTGTGGAGTGAGTGTGTGTGTATATATATAAGTCTCAGGGCCTGGACTGTGGTGTGTGTGTATATATATATAAGTCTCAGGGCCTGGACTGTGGTGTGTGTGTATATATATATAAGTCTCAGGGCCTGGACTGTGGTGTGTGTGTGTATATATATAAGTCTCAGGGCCTGGACTGTGGTGTGTGTGTATATATATATAAGTCTCAGGGCCTGGACTGTGGTGTGTGTGTGTATATATATAAGTCTCAGGGCCTGGACTGTGGTGTGTGTGTATATATATATAAGTATCAGGGCCTGGACTGTGGTGTGTGTGTGTGTATATATATAAGTCTCAGTGCCTGGACTGTGGTGTGTGTGTGTATATATATAAGTCTCAGGGCATGGACTGTGGAGTGAGTGTGTGTGTATATATATAAGTCTCAGGGCATGGACTGTGGAGTGAGTGTGTGTGTATATATATAAGTCTCAGGGCCTGGACTGTGGTGTGTGTGTATATATATATAAGTCTCAGGGCCTGGACTGTGGTGTGTGTGTATATATATATAAGTCTCAGGGCCTGGACTGTGGTGTGTGTGTGTATATATATAAGTCTCAGGGCCTGGACTGTGGTGTGTGTGTATATATATATAAGTCTCAGGGCCTGGACTGTGGTGTGTGTGTGTATATATATAAGTCTCAGGGCCTGGACTGTGGTGTGTGTGTGTATATATATGAGTCTCAGGGCCTGGACTGTGGTGTGTGTGTGTATATATATAAGTCTCAGGGCCTGGACTGTGGTGTGTGTGTGTATATATATAAGTCTCAGGGCATGGACTGTGGTGTGTGTGTGTATATATATAAGTGTCAGGGCCTGGACTGTGGTGTGTGTATGTATATATATATAGGTCTCAGGGCCTGGACTGTGGTGAGTGTGTGTATATATATAAGTCTCAGGGCCTGGACTGTGGTGTGTGTGTTTATATATATAAGTCTCAGGGCATGGACTGTGGTGTGTGTGTATATATATAAGTCTCAGGGCATGGACTGTGGTGTGTGTGTATATATATATAAGTCTCAGGGCCTGGACTGTGGTGTGTGTGTGTGTTTATATATATAAGTCTCAGGGCATGGACTGTGGTGTGTGTGTATATATATAAGTCTCAGGGCATGGACTGTGGTGTGTGTGTGTGTGTATATATAAGTCTCAGGGTCTGGACTGTGGTGTGTGTATGTATATATATATAAGTCTCAGGGCCTGGACTGTGGTGTGTGTATGTATATATATATAGGTCTCAGGGCCTGGACTGTGGTGAGTGTGTGTATATATATAAGTCTCAGGGCCTGGACTGTGGTGTGTGTGTTTATATATATAAGTCTCAGGGCATGGACTGTGGTGTGTGTGTATATATATAAGTCTCAGGGCATGGACTGTGGTGTGTGTGTATATATATATAAGTCTCAGGGCCTGGACTGTGGTGTGTGTGTGTGTTTATATATATAAGTCTCAGGGCATGGACTGTGGTGTGTGTGTATATATATAAGTCTCAGGGCATGGACTGTGGTGTGTGTGTGTGTGTATATATATAACTCTCAGGGCCTGGACTGTGGTGTGTGTGTGTATATATATAAGTCTCAGGGCATGGACTGTGGTGTGTGTGTGTGTGTATATATATAACTCTCAGGGCCTGGACTGTGGTGTGTGTGTGTATATATATAAGTCTCAGGGCATGGACTGTGGTGTGTGTGTGTGTGTATATATAAGTCTCAGGGTCTGGACTGTGGTGTGTGTATGTATATATATATAAGTCTCAGGGCCTGGACTGTGGTGTGTGTATGTATATATATATAGGTCTCAGGGCCTGGACTGTGGTGAGTGTGTGTATATATATAAGTCTCAGGGCCTGGACTGTGGTGTGTGTGTTTATATATATAAGTCTCAGGGCATGGACTGTGGTGTGTGTGTATATATATAAGTCTCAGGGCATGGACTGTGGTGTGTGTGTATATATATATAAGTCTCAGGGCCTGGACTGTGGTGTGTGTGTGTGTTTATATATATAAGTCTCAGGGCATGGACTGTGGTGTGTGTGTATATATATAAGTCTCAGGGCATGGACTGTGGTGTGTGTGTGTGTGTATATATATAACTCTCAGGGCCTGGACTGTGGTGTGTGTGTGTATATATATAAGTCTCAGGGCATGGACTGTGGTGTGTGTGTGTATATATATAAGTCTCAGGGCCTGGACTGTGGTGTGTGTGTATATATATATAAGTCTCAGGGCCTGGACTGTGGTGTGTGTGTTTATATATATAAGTCTCAGGGCATGGACTGTGGTGTGTGTGTATATATATAAGTCTCAGGGCATGGACTGTGGTGTGTGTGTGTGTGTATATATATAAGTCTCAGGGCCTGGACTGTGGTGTGTGTGTGTATATATATAAGTCTCAGGGCATGGACTGTGGTGTGTGTGTGTGTGTATATATATAAGTCTCAGTGCCTGGACTGTGGTGTGTGTGTGTATATATAAGTCTCAGGGCATGGACTGAGGTGTGAGTGTGTGTATATATATAAGTCTCAGGGCATGGACTGTGGTGTGTGTGTTTATATATATAAGTCTCAGGGCATGGACTGTGGTGTGTGTGTATATATATAAGTCTCAGGGCCTGGACTGTGGTGTGTGTGTGTATATATATAAGTCTCAGGGCCTGGACTGTGGTGTGTGTGTGTATATATATAAGTCTCAGGGTCTGGACTGTGGTGTGTGTGTGTGTATATATATAAGTCTCAGGGCATGGACTGTGGTGTGTGTGTATATATATAAGTCTCAGGGTCTGGACTGTGGTGTGTGTGTGTGTATATATATAAGTCTCAGGGCATGGACTGTGGTGTGTGTGTATATATATAAGTCTCAGGGCATGGACTGTGGTGTGTGTGTATATATATAAGTCTCAGGGCCTGGACTGTGGTGTGTGTGTATATATATATAAGTCTCAGGGCCTGGACTGTGGTGTGTGTGTGTATATATATAAGTCTCAGGGCCTGGACTGTGGTGTGTGTGTGTATATATATAAGTCTCAGGGCCTGGACTGTGGTGTGTGTGTGTATATATATAAGTCTCAGGGCCTGGACTGTGGTGTGTGTGTGTATATATATAAGTCTCAGGGCATGGACTGTGGTGTGTGTGTTTATATATATAAGTCTCAGGGCATGGACTGTGGTGTGTGTGTATATATATAAGTCTCAGGGCATGGACTGTGGTGTGTGTGTATATATATAAGTCTCAGGGCATGGACTGTGGTGTGTGTGTGTGTGTATATATATGTCTCAGGGCATGGACTGTGGTGTGTGTGTGTGTATTTATATAAGTCTCAGGGCCTGGACTGTGGTGTGTGTGTGTATATATATATAAGTATCAGGGCCTGGACTGTGGTGTGTGTGTGTATTTATATAAGTCTCAGGGCATGGACTGTGGTGTGTGTGTATATATATAAGTCTCAGGGCATGGACTGTGGTGTGTGTGTGTGTATTTATATAAGTCTCAGGGCCTGGACTGTGGTGTGTGTGTGTATATATATATAAGTATCAGGGCCTGGAATGTGGTGTGTGTGTGTATTTATATAAGTCTCAGGGCATGGACTGTGGTGTGTGTGTGTGTATTTATATAAGTCTCAGGGCATGGACTGTGGTGTGTGTGTATATATATAAGTCTCAGGGCATGGACTGTGGTCTGTGTGTGTGTGTATATATATAAGTCTCAGGGCCTGGACTGTGGTGTGTGTGTATATATATATAAGTCTCAGGGCCTGGACTGTGGTGTGTGTGTGTATATATATAAGTCTCAGGGCCTGGACTGTGGTGTGTGTGTGTATATATATAAGTCTCAGGGCCTGGACTGTGGTGTGTGTGTGTATATATATAAGTATCAGGGCCTGGACTGTGGTGTGTGTGTGTATATATATAAGTATCAGGGCCTGGACTGTGGTGTGTGTGTGTGTATATATATAAGTCTCAGGGCATGGACTGTGGTGTGTGTATATATATATGAGTGTCAGGGCTTGGACTGTGGTGTGTGTGTGTATATATATAAGTCTCAGGGCCTGGACTGTGGTGTGTGTGTGTATATATATAAGTATCAGGGCCTGGACTGTGGTGTGTGTGTGTATATATATAAGTCTCAGGGCCTGGACTGTGGTGTGTGTGTGTATATATATAAGTATCAGGGCCTGGACTGTGGTGTGTGTGTGTATATATATATAAGTATCAGGGCCTGGACTGTGGTGTGTGTGTGTATATATATATAAGTCTCAGGGCCTGGACTGTGGTGTGTGTGTATTTATATAAGTCTCAGGGTCTGGACTGTGGTGTGTGTGTGTATATATATAAGTCTCAGGGCCTGGACTGTGGTGTGTGTGTGTATATATATATAAGTCTCAGGGCCTGGACTGTGGTGTGTGTGTGTATATATATAAGTCTCAGGGCCTGGACTGTGGTGTGTGTGTGTATATATATATAAGTCTCAGGGTCTGGACTGTGGTGTGTGTGTGTATATATATGAGTCTCAGGGCCTGGACTGTGGTGTGTGTGTGTATATATATAAGTATCAGGGCCTGGACTGTGGTGTGTGTGTATATATATATAAGTATCAGGGCCTGGACTGTGGTGTGTGTGTGTTTATATATATAAGTCTCAGGGCCTGGACTGTGGTGTGTGTGTATTTATATAAGTCTCAGGGTCTGGACTGTGGTGTGTGTGTGTATATATATAAGTATCAGGGCCTGGACTGTGGTGTGTGTGTATTTATATAAGTCTCAGGGCATGGACTGTGGTGTGTGTGTGTGTATATATAAGTCTCAGGGCATGGACTGTGGTGTGTGCGTATGTATATATATAAGTCTCAGGGTCTGGACTGTGGTGTGTGTATGTATATATATATAAGTCTCAGGGCCTGGACTGTGGTGTGTGTGTGTGTATATATATAAGTCTCAGGGCCTGGACTGTGGTGTGTGTGTTTATATATATAAGTCTCAGGGCATGGACTGTGGTGTGTGTGTATTATATATAAGTCTCAGGGCCTGGACTGTGGTGTGTGTGTATTTATATAAGTCTCAGGGCATGGACTGTGGTGTGTGTGTGTGTATATATAAGTCTCAGGGCATGGACTGTGGTGTGTGCGTATGTATATATATAAGTCTCAGGGTCTGGACTGTGGTGTGTGTATGTATATATATATAAGTCTCAGGGCCTGGACTGTGGTGTGTGTGTGTGTATATATATAAGTCTCAGGGCCTGGACTGTGGTGTGTGTGTTATATATATAAGTCTCAGGGCCTGGACTGTGGTGTGTGTGTGTATTTATATAAGTCTCAGGCATGGACTGTGGTGTGTGTGTGTGTATATATAAGTCTCAGGGCATGGACTGTGGTGTGTGTGTATGTATATATATGTCTCAGGGCCTGGACTGTGGTGTGTGTATATATATGTATCAGGGCCTGGACTGTGGTGAGCGTGTGTGTATTATATAAGTCTCAGGGCCTGGACTGTGGTGAGCGTGTGTGTTATATATATAAGTCTCAGGGCCTGGACTGTGGTGTGTGTGTGTATATATATAAGTCTCAGGGCCTGGACTGTGGTGAGCGTGTGTGTATATATATAAGTCTCAGGGCCTGGACTGTGGTGTGTGTGTGTGTTTATATATATAAGTCTCAGGGCCTGGACTGTGGTGTGTGTGTGTATTATATAAGTCTCAGGGCCTGGACTGTGGTGTGTGTGTATATATATATAAGTCTCAGGGTCTGGACTGTGGTGAGTGTGTGTATTTATATAAGTCTCAGGGCCTGGACTGTGGTGAGCGTGTGTGTATATATATAAGTCTCAGGGCCTGGACTGTGGTGTGTGTGTGTATATATATAAGTCTCAGGGCCTGGACTGTGGTGTGTGTGTATATATATATATAAGTCTCAGGGTCTGGACTGTGGTGTGTGTGTGTGTATATATATAAGTCTCAGGGCCTGGACTGTGGTGTGTGTGTGTATATATATAAGTCTCAGGGCCTGGACTGTGGTGTGTGTGTGTATATATATAAGTCTCAGGGCCTGGAAAGTGGTGTGTGTGTATATATATATATAAGTCTCAGGGTCTGGACTGTGGTGAGTGTGTGTATTTATATAAGTCTCAGGGCTGGACTGTGGTGAGCGTGTGTGTATATATATAAGTCTCAGGGCCTGGACTGTGGTGTGTGTGTGTGTATATATATAAGTCTCAGGGCCTGGACTGTGGTGTGTGTGTATATATATATATAAGTCTCAGGGTCTGGACTGTGGTGTGTGTGTGTGTATATATATAAGTCTCAGGGCCTGGACTGTGGTGTGTGTGTGTATATATATAAGTCTCAGGGCCTGGACTGTGGTGTGTGTGTGTATATATATAAGTCTCAGGGTCTGGACTGTGGTGTGTGTGTGTATATATATAAGTCTCAGGGCCTGGACTGTGGTGAGTGTGTGTATTTATATAAGTCTCAGGGCCTGGACTGTGGTGAGCGTGTGTGTATATATATAAGTCTCAGGGCCTGGACTGTGGTGAGTGTGTGTATTTATATAAGTCTCAGGGCCTGGACTGTGGTGAGCGTGTGTGTATATATATAAGTCTCAGGGCCTGGACTGTGGTGTGTGTGTGTATATATATAAGTCTCAGGGCCTGGACTGTGGTGTGTGTGTATATATATATATAAGTCTCAGGGTCTGGACTGTGGTGTGTGTGTGTGTATATATATAAGTCTCAGGGCCTGGACTGTGGTGTGTGTGTGTATATATATAAGTCTCAGGGCCTGGACTGTGGTGTGTGTGTGTGTATATATATAAGTCTCAGGGCCTGGACTGTGGTGTGTGTGTATATATATATATATAAGTCTCAGGGTCTGGACTGTGGTGTGTGTGTGTGTATATATATAAGTCTCAGAGCCTGGACTGTGGTGAGTGTGTGTATATATATATATAAGTCTCAGGGTCTGGACTGTGGTGTGTGTGTGTATATATATATAAGTCTCAGAGCCTGGACTGTGGTGAGTGTGTGTATATATATATATATATACGTCTCAGGGTCTGGACTGTGGTGTGTGTGTGTATATATATAAGTCTCAGGGCCTGGACTGTGGTGAGTGTGTGTATATATATATATATAAGTCTCAGGGCCTGGACTGTGGTGAGTGTGTGTATATATATATATATAAGTCTCAGGGCCTGGACTGTGGTGTGTGTGTGTATATATATATAAGTATCAGGGCCTGGACTGTGGTGTGTGTGTGTATTTATATAAGTCTCAGGGCATGGACTGTGGTGTGTGTGTATATATATAAGTCTCAGGGCATGGACTGTGGTGTGTGTGTGTGTATTTATATAAGTCTCAGGGCCTGGACTGTGGTGTGTGTGTGTATATATATATAAGTATCAGGGCCTGGACTGTGGTGTGTGTGTGTATTTATATAAGTCTCAGGGCATGGACTGTGGTGTGTGTGTGTGTATTTATATAAGTCTCAGGGCATGGACTGTGGTGTGTGTGTATATATATAAGTCTCAGGGCATGGACTGTGGTCTGTGTGTGTGTGTATATATATAAGTATCAGGGCCTGGACTGTGGTGTGTGTGTGTATATATATAAGTATCAGGGCCTGGACTGTGGTGTGTGTGTGTGTATATATATAAGTCTCAGGGCATGGACTGTGGTGTGTGTATATATATATGAGTGTCAGGGCTTGGACTGTGGTGTGTGTGTGTATATATATAAGTCTCAGGGCCTGGACTGTGGTGTGTGTGTGTATATATATAAGTATCAGGGCCTGGACTGTGGTGTGTGTGTGTATATATATAAGTCTCAGGGCCTGGACTGTGGTGTGTGTGTGTATATATATAAGTATCAGGGCCTGGACTGTGGTGTGTGTGTGTATATATATATAAGTATCAGGGCCTGGACTGTGGTGTGTGTGTGTATATATATATAAGTCTCAGGGCCTGGACTGTGGTGTGTGTGTATTTATATAAGTCTCAGGGTCTGGACTGTGGTGTGTGTGTGTATATATATAAGTCTCAGGGCCTGGACTGTGGTGTGTGTGTGTATATATATATAAGTCTCAGGGCCTGGACTGTGGTGTGTGTGTGTATATATATAAGTCTCAGGGCCTGGACTGTGGTGTGTGTGTGTATATATATATAAGTCTCAGGGTCTGGACTGTGGTGTGTGTGTGTATATATATAAGTATCAGGGCCTGGACTGTGGTGTGTGTGTATATATATATAAGTATCAGGGCCTGGACTGTGGTGTGTGTGTGTTTATATATATAAGTCTCAGGGCCTGGACTGTGGTGTGTGTGTATTTATATAAGTCTCAGGGTCTGGACTGTGGTGTGTGTGTGTATATATATAAGTATCAGGGCCTGGACTGTGGTGTGTGTGTATTTATATAAGTCTCAGGGCATGGACTGTGGTGTGTGTGTGTGTATATATAAGTCTCAGGGCATGGACTGTGGTGTGTGCGTATGTATATATATAAGTCTCAGGGTCTGGACTGTGGTGTGTGTATGTATATATATATAAGTCTCAGGGCCTGGACTGTGGTGTGTGTGTGTGTATATATATAAGTCTCAGGGCCTGGACTGTGGTGTGTGTGTTTATATATATAAGTCTCAGGGCATGGACTGTGGTGTGTGTGTATATATATATAAGTCTCAGGGCCTGGACTGTGGTGTGTGTGTATTTATATAAGTCTCAGGGCATGGACTGTGGTGTGTGTGTGTGTATATATAAGTCTCAGGGCATGGACTGTGGTGTGTGCGTATGTATATATATAAGTCTCAGGGTCTGGACTGTGGTGTGTGTATGTATATATATATATAAGTCTCAGGGCCTGGACTGTGGTGTGTGTGTGTGTATATATATAAGTCTCAGGGCCTGGACTGTGGTGTGTGTGTTTATATATATAAGTCTCAGGGCCTGGACTGTGGTGTGTGTGTGTATTTATATAAGTCTCAGGGCATGGACTGTGGTGTGTGTGTGTGTATATATAAGTCTCAGGGCATGGACTGTGGTGTGTGTGTATGTATATATATGTCTCAGGGCCTGGACTGTGGTGTGTGTGTATATATATGTATCAGGGCCTGGACTGTGGTGAGCGTGTGTGTATATATATAAGTCTCAGGGCCTGGACTGTGGTGTGTGTGTGTATATATATAAGTCTCAGGGCCTGGACTGTGGTGAGCGTGTGTGTATATATATAAGTCTCAGGGCCTGGACTGTGGTGTGTGTGTGTATATATATAAGTCTCAGGGCCTGGACTGTGGTGAGCGTGTGTGTATATATATAAGTCTCAGGGCCTGGACTGTGGTGTGTGTGTGTATTTATATAAGTCTCAGGGCCTGGACTGTGGTGAGCGTGTGTGTATATATATAAGTCTCAGGGCCTGGACTGTGGTGTGTGTGTGTATATATATAAGTCTCAGGGCCTGGACTGTGGTGAGCGTGTGTGTATATATATAAGTCTCAGGGCCTGGACTGTGGTGTGTGTGTGTTTATATATAAGTCTCAGGGCCTGGACTGTGGTGTGTGTGTATATATATATATAAGTCTCAGGGTCTGGACTGTGGTGAGTGTGTGTATTTATATAAGTCTCAGGGCCTGGACTGTGGTGAGCGTGTGTGTATATATATAAGTCTCAGGGCCTGGACTGTGGTGTGTGTGTGTATATATATAAGTCTCAGGGCCTGGACTGTGGTGTGTGTGTATATATATATATAAGTCTCAGGGTCTGGACTGTGGTGTGTGTGTGTGTATATATATAAGTCTCAGGGCCTGGACTGTGGTGTGTGTGTGTATATATATAAGTCTCAGGGCCTGGACTGTGGTGTGTGTGTGTATATATATAAGTCTCAGGGCCTGGACTGTGGTGTGTGTGTATATATATATATAAGTCTCAGGGCCTGGACTGTGGTGTGTGTGTGTATATATATATAAGTCTCAGGGCCTGGACTGTGGTGTGTGTGTATTTATATAAGTCTCAGGGTCTGGACTGTGGTGTGTGTGTGTATATATATAAGTCTCAGGGCCTGGACTGTGGTGTGTGTGTGTATATATATATAAGTCTCAGGGCCTGGACTGTGGTGTGTGTGTGTATATATATAAGTCTCAGGGCCTGGACTGTGGTGTGTGTGTGTATATATATATAAGTCTCAGGGTCTGGACTGTGGTGTGTGTGTGTATATATATAAGTATCAGGGCCTGGACTGTGGTGTGTGTGTATATATATATAAGTATCAGGGCCTGGACTGTGGTGTGTGTGTGTTTATATATATAAGTCTCAGGGCCTGGACTGTGGTGTGTGTGTATTTATATAAGTCTCAGGGTCTGGACTGTGGTGTGTGTGTGTATATATATAAGTATCAGGGCCTGGACTGTGGTGTGTGTGTATTTATATAAGTCTCAGGGCATGGACTGTGGTGTGTGTGTGTGTATATATAAGTCTCAGGGCATGGACTGTGGTGTGTGCGTATGTATATATATAAGTCTCAGGGTCTGGACTGTGGTGTGTGTATGTATATATATATAAGTCTCAGGGCCTGGACTGTGGTGTGTGTGTGTGTATATATATAAGTCTCAGGGCCTGGACTGTGGTGTGTGTGTTTATATATATAAGTCTCAGGGCATGGACTGTGGTGTGTGTGTATATATATATAAGTCTCAGGGCCTGGACTGTGGTGTGTGTGTATTTATATAAGTCTCAGGGCATGGACTGTGGTGTGTGTGTGTGTATATATAAGTCTCAGGGCATGGACTGTGGTGTGTGCGTATGTATATATATAAGTCTCAGGGTCTGGACTGTGGTGTGTGTATGTATATATATATATAAGTCTCAGGGCCTGGACTGTGGTGTGTGTGTGTGTATATATATAAGTCTCAGGGCCTGGACTGTGGTGTGTGTGTTTATATATATAAGTCTCAGGGCCTGGACTGTGGTGTGTGTGTGTATTTATATAAGTCTCAGGGCATGGACTGTGGTGTGTGTGTGTGTATATATAAGTCTCAGGGCATGGACTGTGGTGTGTGTGTATGTATATATATGTCTCAGGGCCTGGACTGTGGTGTGTGTGTATATATATGTATCAGGGCCTGGACTGTGGTGAGCGTGTGTGTATATATATAAGTCTCAGGGCCTGGACTGTGGTGTGTGTGTGTATATATATAAGTCTCAGGGCCTGGACTGTGGTGAGCGTGTGTGTATATATATAAGTCTCAGGGCCTGGACTGTGGTGTGTGTGTGTATATATATAAGTCTCAGGGCCTGGACTGTGGTGAGCGTGTGTGTATATATATAAGTCTCAGGGCCTGGACTGTGGTGTGTGTGTGTATTTATATAAGTCTCAGGGCCTGGACTGTGGTGAGCGTGTGTGTATATATATAAGTCTCAGGGCCTGGACTGTGGTGTGTGTGTGTATATATATAAGTCTCAGGGCCTGGACTGTGGTGAGCGTGTGTGTATATATATAAGTCTCAGGGCCTGGACTGTGGTGTGTGTGTGTTTATATATAAGTCTCAGGGCCTGGACTGTGGTGTGTGTGTGTATTTATATAAGTCTCAGGGCCTGGACTGTGGTGTGTGTGTATATATATATATAAGTCTCAGGGTCTGGACTGTGGTGAGTGTGTGTATTTATATAAGTCTCAGGGCCTGGACTGTGGTGAGCGTGTGTGTATATATATAAGTCTCAGGGCCTGGACTGTGGTGTGTGTGTGTATATATATAAGTCTCAGGGCCTGGACTGTGGTGTGTGTGTATATATATATATAAGTCTCAGGGTCTGGACTGTGGTGTGTGTGTGTGTATATATATAAGTCTCAGGGCCTGGACTGTGGTGTGTGTGTGTATATATATAAGTCTCAGGGCCTGGACTGTGGTGTGTGTGTGTATATATATAAGTCTCAGGGCCTGGACTGTGGTGTGTGTGTATATATATATATAAGTCTCAGGGTCTGGACTGTGGTGAGTGTGTGTATTTATATAAGTCTCAGGGCCTGGACTGTGGTGAGCGTGTGTGTATATATATAAGTCTCAGGGCCTGGACTGTGGTGTGTGTGTGTATATATATAAGTCTCAGGGCCTGGACTGTGGTGTGTGTGTATATATATATATAAGTCTCAGGGTCTGGACTGTGGTGTGTGTGTGTGTATATATATAAGTCTCAGGGCCTGGACTGTGGTGTGTGTGTGTATATATATAAGTCTCAGGGCCTGGACTGTGGTGTGTGTGTGTATATATATAAGTCTCAGGGTCTGGACTGTGGTGTGTGTGTGTATATATATAAGTCTCAGGGCCTGGACTGTGGTGAGTGTGTGTATTTATATAAGTCTCAGGGCCTGGACTGTGGTGAGCGTGTGTGTATATATATAAGTCTCAGGGCCTGGACTGTGGTGAGTGTGTGTATTTATATAAGTCTCAGGGCCTGGACTGTGGTGAGCGTGTGTGTATATATATAAGTCTCAGGGCCTGGACTGTGGTGTGTGTGTGTATATATATAAGTCTCAGGGCCTGGACTGTGGTGTGTGTGTATATATATATATAAGTCTCAGGGTCTGGACTGTGGTGTGTGTGTGTGTATATATATAAGTCTCAGGGCCTGGACTGTGGTGTGTGTGTGTATATATATAAGTCTCAGGGCCTGGACTGTGGTGTGTGTGTGTGTATATATATAAGTCTCAGGGCCTGGACTGTGGTGTGTGTGTATATATATATATATAAGTCTCAGGGTCTGGACTGTGGTGTGTGTGTGTGTATATATATAAGTCTCAGAGCCTGGACTGTGGTGAGTGTGTGTATATATATAAGTCTCAGGGTCTGGACTGTGGTGTGTGTGTGTGTATATATATAAGTCTCAGAGCCTGGACTGTGGTGAGTGTGTGTATATATATATATATAAGTCTCAGGGTCTGGACTGTGGTGTGTGTGTGTGTATATATATAAGTCTCAGAGCCTGGACTGTGGTGAGTGTGTGTATATATATAAGTCTCAGGGTCTGGACTGTGGTGTGTGTGTGTGTATATATATAAGTCTCAGAGCCTGGACTGTGGTGTGTGTGTGTATATATATATAAGTCTCAGGGTCTGGACTGTGGTGTGTGTGTGTGTATATATATAAGTCTCAGAGCCTGGACTGTGGTGAGTGTGTGTATATATATAAGTCTCAGGGTCTGGACTGTGGTGTGTGTGTGTGTATATATATAAGTCTCAGAGCCTGGACTGTGGTGAGTGTGTGTATATATATATATATATAAGTCTCAGGGTCTGGACTGTGGTGTGTGTGTGTGTATATATATAAGTCTCAGAGCCTGGACTGTGGTGAGTGTGTGTATATATATAAGTCTCAGGGTCTGGACTGTGGTGTGTGTGTGTGTATATATATAAGTCTCAGAGCCTGGACTGTGGTGAGTGTGTGTATATATATATATATATAAGTCTCAGGGTCTGGACTGTGGTGTGTGTGTGTGTATATATATAAGTCTCAGAGCCTGGACTGTGGTGAGTGTGTGTATATATATAAGTCTCAGGGTCTGGACTGTGGTGTGTGTGTGTGTATATATATAAGTCTCAGAGCCTGGACTGTGGTGAGTGTGTGTATATATATATATATATAAGTCTCAGGGTCTGGACTGTGGTGTGTGTGTGTGTATATATATAAGTCTCAGAGCCTGGACTGTGGTGAGTGTGTGTATATATATAAGTCTCAGGGTCTGGACTGTGGTGTGTGTGTGTGTATATATATAAGTCTCAGAGCCTGGACTGTGGTGTGTGTGTGTATATATATATAAGTCTCAGGGTCTGGACTGTGGTGTGTGTGTGTGTATATATATAAGTCTCAGAGCCTGGACTGTGGTGAGTGTGTGTATATATATATATATATAAGTCTCAGGGTCTGGACTGTGGTGTGTGTGTGTATATATATAAGTCTCAGGGCCTGGACTGTGGTGAGTGTGTGTATATATATATATATATAAGTCTCAGGGCCTGGACTGTGGTGAGTGTGTGTATATATATATATATAAGTCTCAGGGCCTGGACTGTGGTGTGTGTGTGTGTATATATATATATATAAGTCTCAGGGCATGGACTGTGGTGTGTGTGTGTATATATGTAAGTCTCAGGGTCTGGACTGTGGTGTGTGTGTGTATATATATAAGTCTCAGGGCCTGGACTGTGGTGAGTGTGTGTATTTATATAAGTCTCAGGGCCTGGACTGTGGTGAGCGTGTGTATATATATAAGTCTCAGGGCCTGGACTGTGGTGTGTGTGTGTATATATATAAGTCTCAGGGTCTGGACTGTGGTGTGTGTGTGTATATATATAAGTCTCAGGGCCTGGACTGTGGTGAGTGTGTGTATTTATATAAGTCTCAGGGCCTGGACTGTGGTGAGCGTGTGTGTATATATATAAGTCTCAGGGCCTGGACTGTGGTGAGTGTGTGTATTTATATAAGTCTCAGGGCCTGGACTGTGGTGAGCGTGTGTGTATATATATAAGTCTCAGAGCCTGGACTGTGGTGTGTGTGTGTATATATATAAGTCTCAGGGCCTGGACTGTGGTGTGTGTGTATATATATATATAAGTCTCAGGGTCTGGACTGTGGTGTGTGTGTGTGTATATATATAAGTCTCAGGGCCTGGACTGTGGTGTGTGTGTGTATATATATAAGTCTCAGGGCCTGGACTGTGGTGTGTGTGTGTGTATATATATAAGTCTCAGGGCCTGGACTGTGGTGTGTGTGTATATATATATATATAAGTCTCAGGGTCTGGACTGTGGTGTGTGTGTGTGTATATATATAAGTCTCAGAGCCTGGACTGTGGTGAGTGTGTGTATATATATATATATAAGTCTCAGGGTCTGGACTGTGGTGTGTGTGTGTGTATATATATAAGTCTCAGAGCCTGGACTGTGGTGAGTGTGTGTATATATATATATATATAAGTCTCAGGGTCTGGACTGTGGTGTGTGTGTGTATATATATAAGTCTCAGGGCCTGGACTGTGGTGAGTGTGTGTATATATATATATATAAGTCTCAGGGCCTGGACTGTGGTGAGTGTGTGTATATATATATATATAAGTCTCAGGGCCTGGACTGTGGTGTGTGTGTGTGTATATATATATATATAAGTCTCAGGGCATGGACTGTGGTGTGTGTGTGTGTATATATATAAGTCTCAGGGCCTGGAATGTGGTGAGTGTGTGTATATATATATATATATATAAGTCTCAGGGCCTGGACTGTGGTGTGTGTGTATATATATATATATATGTCTCAGGGTCTGGACTGTGGTGTGTGTGTGTATATATATAAGTATCAGGGCCTGGACTGTGGTGTGTGTGTGTATATATATATATAAGTATCAGGGCATGGACTGTGGTGTTTGTGTGTATATATATATAAGTCTCAGGGCCTGGACTGTTGTGTGTGTGTGTATATATATAAGTATCAGGGCCTGGACTGTGGTGTGTGTGTGTATATATATAAGTCTCAGGGCCTGGACTGTGGTGTGTGTGTGTATATATATATAAGTCTCAGGGCCTGGACTGTGGTGTGCGTGTGTGTATATATATATAAGTCTCAGGGCCTGGACTGTTGTGTGTGTATGTATATATATAAGTCTCAGGGCCTGGACTGTGGTGAGCGTGTGTGTATTTCTATACGTCTCAGGGCCTGGACTGTGGTGTGTGTGTGTGTATATATATAAGTATCAGGGCCTGGACTGTGGTGAGCGTGTGTGTATTTCTATACGTCTCAGGGCCTGGACTGTGGTGTGTGTGTGTATATATATAAGTATCAGGGCCTGGACTGTTGTGTGTGTATGTATATATATAAGTCTCAGGGCCTGGACTGTGGTGAGCGTGTGTGTATTTCTATACGTCTCAGGGCCTGGACTGTGGTGTGTGTGTGTGTATATATATAAGTATCAGGGCCTGGACTGTTGTGTGTGTATGTATATATATAAGTCTCAGGGCCTGGACTGTGGTGAGCGTGTGTGTATTTCAATACGTCTCAGGGTCTGGACTGTGGTGTGTATGTATATATATAAAAGTCTCAGGGCCTGGACTGTGGTGTGTGTTTGTATATATATAAGTATCAGGGCCTGGACTGTGGTGTGTGTTTGTATATATATAAGTATCAGGGCCTGGACTGTGGTGTGTGTGTGTGTGTTTATATATAAGTCTCAGGGCCTGGACTGTGGTGTGTGTTTGTATATATATAAGTATCAGGGCCTGGACTGTGGTGTGTGTGTGTATATATATAAGTATCAGGGCCTGGACTGTGGTGTGTGTGTGTGTGTTTATATATAAGTCTCAGGGCCTGGACTGTGGTGTGTGTTTGTATATATATAAGTATCAGGGCCTGGACTGTGGTGTGTGTGTGTGTTTATATAAGTCTCAGGGCCTGGACTGTGGTGTGTGTTTGTATATATATAAGTCTCAGGGCCTGGACTGTGGTGTGTGTTTGTATATATATAAGTATCAGGGCCTGGACTGTGGTGTGTGTGTGTGTGTTTATATATAAGTCTCAGGGCCTGGACTGTGGTGTGTGTGTGTATATATAGAAGTATCAGGGCCTGGACTGTGGTGTGTGTGTGTGTATATATATAAGTATCAGGGCCTGGACTGTGGTGTGTGTGTGTGTATATATATAAGTCTCAGGGCCTGGACTGTGGTGTGTGTGTGTGTATATATAAGTCTCAGGGCCTGGACTGTGGTGTGTGGGTATATATATAAGTCTCAGGGCCTGGACTGTGGTGTGTGTGTGTATATATATAAGTATCAGGGGCTGGACTGTGGTGTGTGTGTGTATATATATAAGTATCAGGGGCTGGACTGTGGTGTGTGTGTGTATATATATAAGTGTCAGGGCCTGGACTGTGTGTGTGTGTGTGTTTATATATAAGTCTCAGGGCCTGGACTGTGGTGTGTGTGTGTATATATATAAGTATCAGGGCCTGGACTGTGGTGAGTGTGTGTATATATATATAAGTATCAGGGCCTGGACTGTGGTGTGTGTGTGTATATATATAAGTATCAGGGCCTGGACTGTGGTGTGTGTGTGTGTGTTTATATATAAGTCTCAGGGCCTGGACTGTGGTGTGTGTTTGTATATATATAAGTATCAGGGCCTGGACTGTGGTGTGTGTGTGTGTGTTTATATATAAGTCTCAGGGCCTGGACTGTGGTGTGTGTGTGTATATATATAAGTATCAGGGGCTGGACTGTGGTGTGTGTGTGTATATATATAAGTATCAGGGGCTGGACTGTGGTGTGTGTGTGTATATATATAAGTATCAGGGGCTGGACTGTGGTGTGTGTGTGTATATATATAAGTATCAGGGGCTGGACTGTGGTGTGTGTGTGTATATATATAAGTGTCAGGGCCTGGACTGTGTGTGTGTGTGTGTTTATATATAAGTCTCAGGGCCTGGACTGTGGTGTGTGTGTGTATATATATAAGTATCAGGGCCTGGACTGTGGTGAGTGTGTGTATATATATATAAGTATCAGGGCCTGGACTGTGGTGTGTGTGTGTATATATATAAGTATCAGGGCCTGGACTGTGGTGTGTGTGTGTGTGTTTATATATAAGTCTCAGGGCCTGGACTGTGGTGTGTGTTTGTATATATATAAGTATCAGGGCCTGGACTGTGGTGTGTGTGTGTGTGTTTATATATAAGTCTCAGGGCCTGGACTGTGGTGTGTGTGTGTATATATATAAGTCTCAGGGCCTGGACTGTGGTGTGTGGGTATATATATAAGTCTCAGGGCCTGGACTGTGGTGTGTGGGTATATATATAAGTCTCAGGGCCTGGACTGTGGTGTGTGTGTGTATATATATAAGTCTCAGGGCCTGGACTGTGGTGTGTGTGTGTATATATATAAGTCTCAGGGCCTGGACTGTGGTGTGTGTGGGTATATATATAAGTCTCAGGGCCTGGACTGTGGTGTGTGTGTGTATATATATAAGTATCTGGGCCTGGACTGTGGTGTGTGTGTGTTTATATATAAGTCTCAGGGCCTGGACTGTGGTGTGTGTTTGTGTGTATATATATAAGTCTCAGGGCCTGGACTGTGGTGTGTGTTTGTGTGTATATATATAAGTCTCAGGGCCTGGACTGTGGTGTGTGTGTGTGTGTATATATATAAGTCTCAGGGCCTGGACTGTGCTGTGTGTGTGTATATATATATAAGTATCAGGGCCTGGACTGTGGTGTGTGTGTGTATATATATAAGTATCAGGGCCTGGACTGTGGTGTGTGTGTGTGTATATATATAAGTATCAGGGCCTGGACTGTGGTGTGTGTGTGTATATATATAAGTATCAGGGCCTGGACTGTGGTGTGTGTGTGTGTATATATATAAGTCTCAGGGCCTGGACTGTGGTGAGCGTGTGTGTATTTATATAAGTCTCAGGGCCTGGACTGTGGTGTCTGTGTGTGTGTTTATATATAAGTCTCAGGGCCTGGACTGTGGTGTGTGTGTGTGTATATATATTAGTCTCAGGGCCTGGACTGTGGTGAGCGTGTGTGTATTTATATAAGTCTCAGGGCCTGGACTGTGGTGTGTGTGTGTATATATATATAAGTCTCAGGGCCTGGACTGTGGTGTGTGTGTGTGTATATATATTAGTCTCAGGGCCTGGACTGTGGTGAGCGTGTGTGTATATATATAAGTCTCAGGGCCTGGACTGTGGTGTGTGTGTGTATATATATATAAGTCTCAGGGCCTGGACTGTGGTGTGTGTGTGTGTATATATATTAGTCTCAGGGCCTGGACTGTGGTGTCTGTGTGTGTGTTTATATATAAGTCTCAGGGCCTGGACTGTGGTGTGTGTGTGTGTATATATATTAGTCTCAGGGCCTGGACTGTGGTGAGCGTGTGTGTATTTATATAAGTCTCAGGGCCTGGACTGTGGTGTGTGTGTGTATATATATATAAGTCTCAGGGCCTGGACTGTGGTGTGTGTGTGTGTATATATATTAGTCTCAGGGCCTGGACTGTGGTGTCTGTGTGTGTGTTTATATATAAGTCTCAGGGCCTGGACTGTGGTGTGTGTGTGTGTATATATATTAGTCTCAGGGCCTGGACTGTGGTGAGCGTGTGTGTATTTATATAAGTCTCAGGGCCTGGACTGTGGTGTGTGTGTATATATATAAGTCTCAGGGCCTGGACTGTGGTGAGTGTCTGTGTTTATATAAGTCTCAGGGCCTGGACTGTGGTGAGCGTGTGCGTATTTATATAAGTCTCAGGGCCTGGACTGTGGTGTGTGTGTGTGTATATATATAAGTATCAGGGCCTGGACTGTGGTGTGTGTGTGTGTATATATATATATAAGTCTCAGGGCCTGGACTGTTGTGTGTGTGTGTATATATATAAGTCTCAGGGCCTGGACTGTGGTGTGTGTTTGTGTGTATATATATAAGTCTCAGGGCCTGGACTGTGGTGTGTGTGTGTGTATATATATAAGTATCAGGGCCTGGACTGTGGTGTGTGTGTGTGTATATATATATATAAGTCTCAGGGCCTGGACTGTTGTGTGTGTGTGTATATATATAAGTCTCAGGGTCTGGACTGTGGTGTGTGTGTGTGTATATATATAAGTATCAGGGCCTGGACTGTGGCGTGTGTGTGTATATATATAAGTATCAGGGCCTGGACTGTGGTGTGTGTGTGTGTATATATATAAGTATCAGGGCCTGGACTGTGGCGTGTGTGTGTATATATATAAGTATCAGGGCCTGGACTGTGGTGTGTGTGTGTGTATATATATAAGTATCAGGGCCTGGACTGTGGTGTGTGTGTGTGTATATATATAAGTATCAGGGCCTGGACTGTGGTGTGTGTGTGTGTATATATAAGTCTCAGGGCCTGGACTGTGGTGTGTGTGTGTATATATATAAGTATCAGGGCCTGGACTGTGGTGTGTGTGTGTGTATATATATAAGTATCAGGGCCTGGACTGTGGTGTGTGTGTGTGTATATATATAAGTATCAGGGCCTGGACTGTGGCGTGTGTGTGTATATATATAAGTATCAGGGCCTGGACTGTGGCGTGTGTGTGTATATATATAAGTATCAGGGCCTGGACTGTGGTGTGTGTGTGTGTATATATATAAGTATCAGGGCCTGGACTGTGGTGTGTGTGTGTGTATATATATAAGTATCAGGGCCTGGACTGTGGCGTGTGTGTGTATATATATAAGTATCAGGGCCTGGACTGTGGCGTGTGTGTGTATATATATAAGTATCAGGGCCTGGACTGTGGTGTGTGTGTGTGTATATATAAGTCTCAGGGCCTGGACTGTGGTGTGTGTGTGTGTATATATATAAGTCTCAGGGCATGGACTGTGGTGTGTGTGTATATATATATAAGTCTCAGGGCCTGGACTGTGGTGTGTGTGTGTATATATATAAGTCTCAGGGCCTGGACTGTGGTGTGTGTGTGTATTTATATAAGTCTCAGGGCCTGGACTGTGGTGTGTGTGTGTGTATATATATAAGTATCAGGGCCTGGACTGTGGCGTGTGTGTGTATATATATAAGTATCAGGGCCTGGACTGTGGTGTGTGTGTGTATTTATATAAGTCTCAGGGCCTGGACTGTGGTGTGTGTGTGTGTATATATATAAGTATCAGGGCCTGGACTGTGGCGTGTGTGTGTATATATATAAGTATCAGGGCCTGGACTGTGGTGTGTGTGTGTATATATATAAGTCTCAGGGCCTGGACTGTGGTGTTTGTGTGTGTATATATATAAGTCTCAGGGCCTGGACTGTGGTGTGTGTGTGTATATATATAAGTCTCAGGGCCTGGACTGTGGTGTGTGTGTGTGTATATATATAAGTCTCAGGTTCTGGACTGTGGTGAGTGTGTGTGTATATATAAGTATCAGGTTCTGGACTGTGGTGTGTGTGTATATATATATAAGTCTCAGGTTCTGGACTGTGGTGTGTGTGTATATATAAGTCTCAGGGCCTGGACTGTGGTGTGTGTGTGTGTATATATATATAAGTCTCAGGTTCTGGACTGTGGTGAGTGTGTGTGTATATATATAAGTCTCAGGTTCTGGACTGGGGTGTGTGTGTGTATATATATATAAGTCTCAGGGCATGGACTGTGGTGTGTGTGTGTATATATATATAAGTCTCAGGGCATGGACTGTGGTGTGTGTGTATGTATATATATATGTCTCAGGGCCTGGACTGTGGTGTGTGTGTATATATATATAAGTCTCAGGGTCTGGACTGTGGTGTGTGTGTATATATATATAAGTCTCAGGGCCTGGACTGTGGTGTGTGTGTGTATATATATATAATTCTCAGGTTCTGGACTGTGGTGTGTGTGTGTATATATATATAAGTCTCAGGGCCTGGACTGTGGTGTGTGTGTGTATATATATATAAGTCTCAGGGCCTGGACTGTGGTGTGTGTGTGTATATATATATAAGTCTCAGGGCCTGGACTGTGGTGTGTGTGCGTATATATATATAAGTCTCAGGTTCTGGACTGTGGTGTGTGTGTATATATATAAGTCTCAGGGCCTGGACTGTGGTGAGTGTGTGTATATATATAAGTCTCAGGGCATGGACTGTGGTGTGTGTGTGTATATATAAGTCTCAGGGCCTGGACTGTGGTATGTGTGTATATATATAAGTCTCAGGGCCTGGACTGTGGTGTGTGTGTGTGTATATATATAAGTCTCAGGGCCTGGACTGTGTTGTGTGTGTGTATATATAAGTCTCAGGGCATGGACTGTGGAGTGTGTGTGTATATATATATAAGTCTCAGGGCATGGACTGTGGTGTGTGTGTGTATATATAAGTCTCAGGGCATGGACTGTGGAGTGTGTGTGTATATATATAAGTCTCAGGGCCTGGACTGTGGTATGTGTGTATATATATATATATAAGTCTCAGGGTCTGGACTGTGGTGTGTGTGTATATATATATAAGTCTCAGGGCATGGACTGTGGTGAGCGTGTGTGTATTTATATAAGTCTCAGGGCCTGGACTGTGGTGTGTGTGTGTGTGTTTATATATAAGTCTCAGGGCCTGGACTGTGGTGAGTGTCTGTGTTTATATAAGTCTCAGGGCCTGGACTGTGGTGAGCGTGTGCGTATTTATATAAGTCTCAGGGCCTGGACTGTGGTGTGTGTGTGTGTGTTTATATAAGTATCAGGGCCTGGACTGTGGTGTGTGTGTGTGTATATATATATATAAGTCTCAGGGCATGGACTGTTGTGTGTGTGTGTATATATATAAGTCTCAGGGCCTGGACTGTGGTGTGTGTGTGTATATATATAAGTCTCAGGGCCTGGACTGTTGTGTGTGTGTGTATATATATAAGTCTCAGGGCCTGGACTGTGGTGTGTGTTTGTGTGTATATATATAAGTCTCAGGGCCTGGACTGTGGTGTGTGTGTGTGTATATATATAAGTATCAGGGCCTGGACTGTGGTGTGTGTGTGTGTATATATAAGTCTCAGGGCCTGGACTGTGGTGTGTGTGTGTGTATATATATAAGTCTCAGGGCCTGGACTGTGGTGTGTGTGTGTGTATATATATAAGTATCAGGGCCTGGAGTGTGGCGTGTGTGTGTATATATATAAGTATCAGGGCCTGGACTGTGGTGTGTGTGTGTGTATATATATAAGTATCAGGGCCTGGACTGTGGTGTGTGTGTGTGTATATATAAGTCTCAGGGCCTGGACTGTGGTGTGTGTGTGTATTTATATAAGTCTCAGGGCCTGGACTGTGGTGTGTGTGTATATATATATAAGTCTCAGGGCCTGGACTGTGGTGTGTGTGTGTGTATATATATAAGTATCAGGGCCTGGAGTGTGGCGTGTGTGTGTATATATATAAGTATCAGGGCCTGGACTGTGGTGTGTGTGTGTGTATATATAGGTATCAGGGCCTGGACTGTGGTGTGTGTGTGTGTATATATAAGTATCAGGGCCTGGACTGTGGTGTGTGTGTGTATATATATAAGTCTCAGGGCCTGGACTGTGGTGTTTGTGTGTGTATATATATAAGTCTCAGGGCCTGGACTGTGGTGTGTGTGTGTGTATATATAAGTCTCAGGGTCTGGACTGTGGTGTGTGTGTATATATATATAAGTCTCAGGGCCTGGACTGTGGTGTGTGTGTGTGTATATATATATAAGTCTCAGGGCCTGGACTGTGGTGTGTGTGTATATATATATAAGTCTCAGGGCCTGGACTGTGGTGTGTGTGTATATATATAAGTCTCAGGGCCTGGACTGTGGTGTGTGTGTATATATGTAAGTATCAGGGCCTGGACTGTGGTGTGTGTGTGTATATATATAAGTCTCAGGGCCTGGACTGTGGTGTGTGTGTGTATATATATAAGTCTCAGGGCCTGGACTGTGGTGTGTGTGTATATATATAAGTCTCAGGGCCTGGACTGTGGTGTGTGTGTGTATATATATAAGTCTCAGGGCCTGGACTGTGGTGTGTGTGTATATATATAAGTCTCAGGGCCTGGACTGTGGTGTGTGTGTGTGTATATATAAGTATCAGGGCCTGGACTGTGGTGTGTGTGTGTATATATATAAGTCTCAGGGCCTGGACTGTGGTGTGTGTGTGTGTATATATAAGTATCAGGGCCTGGACTGTGGTGTGTGTGTGTATATATATAAGTCTCAGGGCCTGGACTGTGGTGTGTGTGTATATATATAAGTCTCAGGGCCTGGACTGTGGTGTGTGTGTGTGTATATATAAGTATCAGGGCCTGGACTGTGGTGTGTGTGTGTATATATATAAGTCTCAGGGCCTGGACTGTGGTGTGTGTGTATATATATAAGTCTCAGGGCCTGGACTGTGGTGTGTGTGTGTGTATATATAAGTATCAGGGCCTGGACTGTGGTGTGTGTGTATGTATATATATAAGTCTCAGGGCCTGGACTGTGGTGTGTGTGTGTGTATATATATAAGTCTCAGGGCCTGGACTGTGGTGTGTGTGTATATATATAAGTCTCAGGGCCTGGACTGTGGTGTGTGTGTGTATATATATAAGTCTCAGGGCCTGGACTGTGGTGTGTGTGTGTGTATATATATAAGTCTCAGGTTCTGGACTGTGGTGAGTGTGTGTGTATATATAAGTATCAGGTTCTGGACTGTGGTGTGTGTGTATATATATATAAGTCTCAGGTTCTGGACTGTGGTGTGTGTATATATATATAAGTCTCAGGGCATGGACTGTGGTGTGTGTGTGTATATATACATAAGTCTCAGGGCATGGACTGTGGTGTGTGTGTATGTATATATATATATGTCTCAGGGCCTGGACTGTGGTGTGTGTGTATATATATATATACGTCTCAGGGTCTGGACTGTGGTGTGTGTGTATATATATATAAGTCTCAGGGCCTGGACTGTGGTGTGTGTGTGTATATATATATAAGTCTCAGGTTCTGGACTGTGGTGTGTGTGTGTATATATATATAAGTCTCAGGGCATGGACTGTGGTGTGTGTGTATGTATATATATATGTCTCAGGGCCTGGACTGTGGTGTGTGTGTATATATATATACGTCTCAGGGTCTGGACTGTGGTGTGTGTATATATATATAAGTCTCAGGGCATGGACTGTGGTGTGTGTGTGTATATATACATAAGTCTCAGGGCATGGACTGTGGTGTGTGTGTATGTATATATATATGTCTCAGGGCCTGGACTGTGGTGTGTGTGTATATATATATATACGTCTCAGGGTCTGGACTGTGGTGTGTGTGTATATATATATAAGTCTCAGGGCCTGGACTGTGGTGTGTGTGTGTATATATATATAAGTCTCAGGTTCTGGACTGTGGTGTGTGTGTGTATATATATATAAGTCTCAGGGCATGGACTGTGGTGTGTGTGTATGTATATATATATGTCTCAGGGCCTGGACTGTGGTGTGTGTGTATATATATATACGTCTCAGGGCCTGGACTGTGGTGTGTGTGTGTATATATATAAGTCTCAGGGCCTGGACTGTGGTGTGTGTGTGTATATATATATAAGTCTCAGGTTCTGGACTGTGGTGTGTGTGTGTATATATATAAGTCTCAGGGCCTGGACTGTGGTGAGTGTGTGTATATATATAAGTCTCAGGGCATGGGCTGTGGTGTGTGTGTGTATATATAAGTCTCAGGGCCTGGACTGTGGTATGTGTGTATATATATAAGTCTCAGGGCCTGGACTGTGGTGTGTGTGTGTGTATATATATAAGTCTCAGGGCCTGGACTGTGGTGTGTGTGTGTATATATAAGTCTCAGGGCATGGACTGTGGTGTGTGTGTGTATATATATAAGTCTCAGGGCCTGGACTGTGGTATGTGTGTATATATATATATAAGTCTCAGGGTCTGGACTGTGGTATGTGTGTATATATATATAAGTCTCAGGGCATGGACTGTGGTGTGTGTGTGTATATATATAAGTCTCAGGGCCTGGACTGTGGTATGTGTGTATATATATAAGTCTCAGGGCCTGGACTGTGGTGTGTGTGTGTGTATATATATAAGTCTCAGGGCATGGACTGTGGTGTGTGTGTGTATATATTAGTCTCAGGGCATGGACTGTGGTGTGTGTGTGTGTATATATATAAGTATCAGGGCCTGGACTGTGGTGTGTGTGTGTATATATAAGTCTCAGGGCATGGACTGTGGTGTGTGTGTTTATATATATAAGTCTCAGGGCATGGACTGTGGTGTGTGTGTGTATATATATAAGTCTCAGGGCCTGGACTGTGGTGTGTGTGTGTATATATAAGTCTCAGGGCCTGGACTGTGGTGTGTGTGTATATATATAAGTCTCAGGGCATGGACTGTGGTGTGTGTGTGTATATATAAGTCTCAGGGCATGGACTGTGGTGTGTTTGTGTGTATATATATAAGTATCAGGGCCTGGACTGTGGTGTGTGTGTATATATATAAGTCTCAGGGCATGGACTGTGGTGTGTGTGTGTGTATATAAGTCTCAGGGCATGGACTGTGGTGTGTGTGTGTGTATATATATAAGTCTCAGGGCATGGACTGTGGTGTGTGTGTGTATATATATAAGTCTCAGGGTATGGACTGTGGTGTGTGTGTGTGTATATAAGTCTCAGGGCATGGACTGTGGTGTGTGTGTGTGTATATATATAAGTCTCAGGGCCTGGACTGTGGTGTGTGTGTGTATATATATAAGTCTCAGGGTCTGGACTGTGGTGTGTGTGTGTATATATAAGTCTCAGGGCATGGACTGTGGTGTGTGTGTGTGTTTATAAGTCTCAGGGCATGGATTGTGGTGTGTGAGTGTGTATATATATAAGTCTCAGGGCCTGGACTGTGGTGTGTGTGTGTATATATATAAGTCTCAGGGTCTGGACTGTGGTGTGTGTGTGTATATATATAAGTCTCAGGGCCTGGACTGTGGTGTGTGTGTGTGTATATATATAAGTCTCAGGGCATGGACTGTGGTGTGTGTGTGTATATATATAAGTCTCAGGGTCTGGACTGTGGTGTGTGTGTATATATATAAGTCTCAGGGCATGGACTGTGGTGTGTGTGTGTGTATATATATAAGTCTCAGGGTCTGGACTGTGGTGTGTGTGTGTATATATAAGTCTCAGGGCATGGACTGTGGTGTGTGTGTGTATATATATAAGTCTCAGGGCATGGACTGTGGTGTGTGTGTGTATATATATAAGTCTCAGGGCCTGGACTGTGGTGTGTGTGTGTATATATATAAGTCTCAGGGCCTGGACTGTGGTGTGTGTGTGTGTGTGTATATATAAGTCTCAGGGCATGGACTGTGGTGTGTGTGTGTATATATATAAGTCTCAGGGCCTGGACTGTGGTGTGTGTGTGTGTATATATATAAGTCTCAGGGTCTGGACTGTGGTGTGTGTGTGTATATATAAGTCTCAGGGCATGGACTGTGGTGTGTGTGTGTGTATATATATAAGTCTCAGGGCATGGACTGTGGTGTGTGTGTGTGTATATATAAGTCTCAGGGCATGGACTGTGGTGTGTGTGTGTGTATATATATAAGTCTCAGGGCATGGACTGTGGTGTGTGTGTGTGTATATATAAGTCTCAGGGCATGGACTGTGGTGTGTGTGTGTGTATATATATAAGTATCAGGGCATGGACTGTGGTGTGTGTGTGTGTATATATAAGTATCAGGGCATGGACTGTGGTGTGTGTGTGTGTATATATAAGTCTCAGATCATGGACTGTGGTGTGTGTGTGTATATATATATAAGTCTCAGGGTCTGGACTGTGGTGTGTGTGTGTGTATATATATATATATAAGTCTCAGGGCCTGGACTGTGGTGTGTGTGTATATATATAAGTCTCAGGGCATGGACTGTGGTGTGTGTGTGTATATATATATAAGTCTCAGGGCCTGGACTGTGGTGTGTGTGTGTATATATATATAAGTCTCAGGGCCTGGACTGTGGTGTGTGTGTGTGTATATATATAAGTCTCAGGGTCTGGACTGTGGTGTGTGTGTATATATATATATAAGTCTCTGGGCCTGGACTGTTGTGTGTGTGTGTATATATATATAAGTCTCAGGGCCTGGACTGTGGTGTGTGTGTATATATATATAAGTCTCAGGGCCTGGACTGTGGTGTGTGTGTATATATATAAGTCTCAGGGCATGGACTGTGGTGTGTGTGTGTATATATATATAAGTCTCAGGGCCTGGACTGTGGTGTGTGTGTGTATATATATATAAGTCTCAGGGCCTGGACTGTGGTGTGTGTGTGTGTATATATATAAGTCTCAGGGTCTGGACTGTGGTGTGTGTGTGTGTATATATATAAGTCTCTGGGCCTGGACTGTTGTGTGTGTGTGTATATATATAAGTCTCAGGGCCTGGACTGTGGTGTGTGTGTGTATATATATAAGTCTCAGGGCCTGGACTGTGGTGTGTGTGTGTATATATATAAGTCTCAGGGCCTGGACTGTGGTGTGTGTGTGTATATATATAAGTCTCAGGGCCTGGACTGTGGTGAGTGTGTATATATATATAAGTCTCAGGGCATGGACTGTGGTGAGTGTGTGTATATATATAAGTCTCAGGGCCTGGACTGTTGTGTGTGTGTGTATATATATAAGTCTCAGGGCCTGGACTGTGGTGTGTGTGTGTATATATATAAGTCTCAGGGCCTGGACTGTGGTGTGTGTGTGTATATATATAAGTCTCAGGGCCTGGACTGTGGTGTGTGTGTGTATATATATAAGTCTCAGGGCCTGGACTGTTGTGTGTGTGTGTATATATATAAGTCTCAGGGCCTGGACTGTGGTGTGTGTGTGTATATATATAAGTCTCAGGGCCTGGACTGTGGTGTGTGTGTGTATATATATAAGTCTCAGGGCCTGGACTGTGGTGTGTGTGTGTATATATATAAGTCTCAGGGCCTGGACTGTGGTGAGTGTGTATATATATATACGTCTCAGGGCATGGACTGTGGTGAGTGTGTATATATATATAAGTCTCAGGGCATGGACTGTGGTGAGTGTGTATATATATATAAGTCTCAGGGCATGGACTGTGGTGAGTGTGTGTATATATAAGTCTCAGGGCCTGGACTGTGGTGTGTGTGTGTATATATATAAGTCTCAGGGCCTGGACTGTGGTGAGTGTGTATATATATATAAGTCTCAGGGCATGGACTGTGGTGAGTGTGTGTATATATAAGTCTCAGGGCATGGACTGTGGTGTGTGTGTGTATATATATAAGTCTCAGGGCCTGGACTGTGGTGTGTGTGTGTATATATAAGTCTCAGGGCATGGACTGTGGTGAGTGTGTGTATATATATATCAGTCTCAGGGCATGGACTGTGGTGAGTGTGTGTGGATATATATAAGTCTCAGGGCATGGACTGTGGTGAGTGTGTGTGTATATATATAAGTCTCAGAGCATGGACTGTGGTGTGTGTGTGTATATATATATAAGTCTCAGGGCATGGACTGTGGTGAGTGTGTGTGTATATATATAAGTCTCAGGGCATGGACTGTGGTGAGTGTGTGTATATATATATAAGTCTCAGGGCATGGACTGTGGTGAGTGTGTGTGTATATATATAAGTCTCAGGGCATGGACTGTGGTGAGTGTGTGTGTATATATATAAGTCTCAGGGTCTGGACTGTGGTGTGTGTGTGTATATATATAAGTCTCAGGGACTGGCATGTGGTGTGTGTGTGTATATATATAAGTCTCAGGGCCTGCACTGTGGTGAGTGTGTGTGTATATATATAAGTCTCAGGGCCTGGACTGTGGTGTGTGTGTGTATATATAAGTCTCAGGGCATGGACTGTGGTGTGTGTGTGTATATATATAAGTCTCAGGGCCTGGACTGTGGTGTGTGTGTGTATATATAAGTCTCAGGGCCTGGACTGTGGTGTGTGTGTATATATATAAGTCTCAGGGCATGGACTGTGGTGTGTGTGTGTATATATAAGTCTCAGGGCATGGACTGTGGTGTGTTTGTGTGTATATATATAAGTATCAGGGCCTGGACTGTGGTGTGTGTGTATATATATAAGTCTCAGGGCATGGACTGTGGTGTGTGTGTGTGTATATAAGTCTCAGGGCATGGACTGTGGTGTGTGTGTGTGTATATATATAAGTCTCAGGGCATGGACTGTGGTGTGTGTGTGTATATATATAAGTCTCAGGGCCTGGACTGTGGTGTGTGTGTGTATATATATAAGTCTCAGGGTCTGGACTGTGGTGTGTGTGTGTATATATAAGTCTCAGGGCCTGGACTGTGGTGTGTGTGTATATATATAAGTCTCAGGGCCTGGACTGTGGTGTGTGTGTGTATATATATAAGTCTCAGGGTCTGGACTGTGGTGTGTGTGTGTGTTTATAAGTCTCAGGGCATGGACTGTGGTGTGTGAGTGTGTATATATATAAGTCTCAGGGCCTGGACTGTGGTGTGTGTGTGTATATATATAAGTCTCAGGGTCTGGACTGTGGTGTGTGTGTGTATATATATAAGTCTCAGGGCCTGGACTGTGGTGTGTGTGTGTGTATATATATAAGTCTCAGGGCCTGGACTGTGGTGTGTGTGTGTATATATATAAGTCTCAGGGCCTGGACTGTGGTGAGTGTGTATATATATATAAGTCTCAGGGCATGGACTGTGGTGAGTGTGTGTATATATAAGTCTCAGGGCATGGACTGTGGTGTGTGTGTGTGTATATATATAAGTATCAGGGCATGGACTGTGGTGTGTGTGTGTGTATATATAAGTCTCAGGGCATGGACTGTGGTGTGTGTGTGTATATATATAAGTCTCAGGGCATGGACTGTGGTGTGTGTGTGTATATATATATAAGTCTCAGGGTCTGGACTGTGGTGTGTGTGTGTATATATATATAAGTCTCAGGGCCTGGACTGTGGTGTGTGTGTGTATATATATATAAGTCTCAGGGCCTGGACTGTGGTGTGTGTGTGTGTATATATATAAGTCTCAGGGTCTGGACTGTGGTGTGTGTGTGTGTATATATATAAGTCTCTGGGCCTGGACTGTTGTGTGTGTGTGTATATATATAAGTCTCAGGGCCTGGACTGTGGTGTGTGTGTGTATATATATAAGTCTCAGGGCCTGGACTGTGGTGTGTGTGTGTATATATATAAGTCTCAGGGCCTGGACTGTGGTGTGTGTGTGTATATATATAAGTCTCAGGGCCTGGACTGTGGTGAGTGTTTATATATATATAAGTCTCAGGGCATGGACTGTGGTGAGTGTGTGTATATATAAGTCTCAGGGCATGGACTGTGGTGAGTGTGTATATATATATAAGTCTCAGGGCATGGACTGTGGTGAGTGTGTATATATATATAAGTCTCAGGGCATGGACTGTGGTGAGTGTGTGTATATATAAGTCTCAGGGCCTGGACTGTGGTGTGTGTGTGTATATATATAAGTCTCAGGGCCTGGACTGTGGTGAGTGTGTATATATATATAAGTCTCAGGGCATGGACTGTGGTGAGTGTGTGTATATATAAGTCTCAGGGCATGGACTGTGGTGTGTGTGTGTATATATATAAGTCTCAGGGCCTGGACTGTGGTGTGTGTGTGTATATATAAGTCTCAGGGCATGGACTGTGGTGAGTGTGTGTATATATATATCAGTCTCAGGGCATGGACTGTGGTGAGTGTGTGTATATATGTAAGTCTCAGGGCCTGGACTGTGGTGTGTGTGTATATATATAAGTCTCAGGGCATGGACTGTGGTGTGTGTGTGTATATATATAAGTCTCAGGGCATGGACTGTGGTGAGTGTGTGTGTATATATATAAGTCTCAGAGCATGGACTGTGGTGTGTGTGTGTATATATATATAAGTCTCAGGGCATGGACTGTGGTGAGTGTGTGTGTATATATATAAGTCTCAGGGCATGGACTGTGGTGAGTGTGTGTATATATATATAAGTCTCAGGGCATGGACTGTGGTGAGTGTGTGTGTATATATATAAGTCTCAGGGCATGGACTGTGGTGAGTGTGTGTGTATATATATAAGTCTCAGGGTCTGGACTGTGGTGTGTGTGTGTATATATATAAGTCTCAGGGCCTGGCATGTGGTGTGTGTTTGTATATATATAAGTCTCAGGGCCTGCACTGTGGTGAGTGTGTGTGTATATATATAAGTCTCAGGGCCTGGACTGTGGTGTGTGTGTGTATATATAAGTCTCAGGGCATGGACTGTGGTGTGTGTGTGTATATATATAAGTCTCAGGGCCTGGACTGTGGTGTGTGTGTGTATATATAAGTCTCAGGGCCTGGACTGTGGTGTGTGTGTATATATATAAGTCTCAGGGCATGGACTGTGGTGTGTGTGTGTATATATAAGTCTCAGGGCATGGACTGTGGTGTGTTTGTGTGTATATATATAAGTATCAGGGCCTGGACTGTGGTGTGTGTGTATATATATAAGTCTCAGGGCATGGACTGTGGTGTGTGTGTGTGTATATAAGTCTCAGGGCATGGACTGTGGTGTGTGTGTGTGTATATATATAAGTCTCAGGGCATGGACTGTGGTGTGTGTGTGTATATATATAAATCTCAGGGTATGGACTGTGGTGTGTGTGTGTGTATATAAGTCTCAGGGCATGGACTGTGGTGTGTGTGTGTGTATATATATAAGTCTCAGGGCCTGGACTGTGGTGTGTGTGTGTATATATATAAGTCTCAGGGTCTGGACTGTGGTGTGTGTGTGTATATATAAGTCTCAGGGCATGGACTGTGGTGTGTGTGTGTGTTTATAAGTCTCAGGGCATGGACTGTGGTGTGTGAGTGTGTATATATATAAGTCTCAGGGCCTGGACTGTGGTGTGTGTGTGTATATATATAAGTCTCAGGGTCTGGACTGTGGTGTGTGTGTGTATATATATAAGTCTCAGGGCCTGGACTGTGGTGTGTGTGTGTGTATATATATAAGTCTCAGGGCATGGACTGTGGTGTGTGTGTGTATATATATATAAGTCTCAGGGTCTGGACTGTGGTGTGTGTGTATATATATAAGTCTCAGGGCATGGACTGTGGTGTGTGTGTGTGTATATATATAAGTCTCAGGGTCTGGACTGTGGTGTGTGTGTGTATATATAAGTCTCAGGGCATGGACTGTGGTGTGTGTGTGTATATATATAAGTCTCAGGGCATGGACTGTGGTGTGTGTGTGTATATATATAAGTCTCAGGGCCTGGACTGTGGTGTGTGTGTGTATATATATAAGTCTCAGGGCCTGGACTGTGGTGTGTGTGTGTATATATATAAGTCTCAGGGCCTGGACTGTGGTGTGTGTGTGTGTATATATATAAGTCTCAGGGTCTGGACTGTGGTGTGTGTGTGTATATATAAGTCTCAGGGCATGGACTGTGGTGTGTGTGTGTGTATATATATAAGTCTCAGGGCATGGACTGTGGTGTGTGTGTGTATATATAAGTCTCAGGGCATGGACTGTGGTGTGTGTGTGTGTATATATATAAGTCTCAGGGCATGGACTGTGGTGTGTGTGTGTATATATAAGTCTCAGGGCATGGACTGTGGTGTGTGTGTGTGTATATATATAAGTATCAGGGCATGGACTGTGGTGTGTGTGTGTGTATATATAAGTCTCAGGGCATGGACTGTGGTGTGTGTGTGTATATATATAAGTCTCAGGGCATGGACTGTGGTGTGTGTGTGTATATATATATAAGTCTCAGGGTCTGGACTGTGGTGTGTGTGTGTATATATATATAAGTCTCAGGGCCTGGACTGTGGTGTGTGTGTGTATATATATATAAGTCTCAGGGCCTGGATTGTGGTGTGTGTGTGTGTATATATATAAGTCTCAGGGTCTGGACTGTGGTGTGTGTGTGTGTATATCTATAAGTCTCTGGGCCTGGTCTGTTGTGTGTGTGTGTATATATATAAGTCTCAGGGCCTGGACTGTGGTGTGTGTGTGTATATATATAAGTCTCAGGGCCTGGACTGTGGTGTGTGTGTGTATATATATAAGTCTCAGGGCCTGGACTGTGGTGTGTGTGTGTATATATATAAGTCTCAGGGCCTGGACTGTGGTGAGTGTGTATATATATATAAGTCTCAGGGCATGGACTGTGGTGAGTGTGTGTATATATAAGTCTCAGGGCATGGACTGTGGTGAGTGTGTATATATATATAAGTCTCAGGGCATGGACTGTGGTGAGTGTGTATATATATATAAGTCTCAGGGCATGGACTGTGGTGAGTGTGTGTATATATAAGTCTCAGGGCCTGGACTGTGGTGTGTGTGTGTATATATATAAGTCTCAGGGCCTGGACTGTGGTGAGTGTGTATATATATATAAGTCTCAGGGCATGGACTGTGGTGAGTGTGTGTATATATAAGTCTCAGGGCATGGACTGTGGTGTGTGTGTGTATATATATAAGTCTCAGGGCCTGGACTGTGGTGTGTGTGTGTATATATAAGTCTCAGGGCATGGACTGTGGTGAGTGTGTGTATATATATATCAGTCTCAGGGCATGGACTGTGGTGAGTGTGTGTGGATATATATAAGTCTCAGGGCATGGACTGTGGTGAGTGTGTGTGTATATATATAAGTCTCAGAGCATGGACTGTGGTGTGTGTGTGTATATATATATAAGTCTCAGGGCATGGACTGTGGTGAGTGTGTGTGTATATATATAAGTCTCAGGGCATGGACTGTGGTGAGTGTGTGTATATATATATAAGTCTCAGGGCATGGACTGTGGTGAGTGTGTGTGTATATATATAAGTCTCAGGGCATGGACTGTGGTGAGTGTGTGTGTATATATATAAGTCTCAGGGCCTGGACTGTGGTGTGTGTGTGTATATATATAAGTCTCAGGGCCTGGCATGTGGTGTGTGTGTGTATATATATAAGTCTCAGGGCCTGCACTGTGGTGAGTGTGTGTGTATATATATAAGTCTCAGGGTCTGGACTGTGGTGTGTGTGTATATATATATAACTCTCAGGGCATGGACTGTGGTGAGTGTGTGTGTGTATATATATAAGTCTCAGGGTCTGGACTGTGGTGTGTGTGTATATATATATAAGTCTCAGGGCCTGGACTGTGGTGAGTGTGTGTATATATATAAGTCTCAGGGCATGGACTGTGGTGTGTGTGTGTATATATATAAGTCTCAGGGCATGGACTGTGGTGAGTGTGTGTGTATATATATAAGTCTCAGGGTCTGGACTGTGGTGTGTGTGTGTATATATATAAGTCTCAGGGCATGGACTGTGGTGAGTGTGTGTATATATATATAAGTCTCAGGGCATGGACTGTGGTGAGTGTGTATATATATAAGTATCAGGGCATGGACTGTGGTGTGTGTGTGTGTATATATAAGTCTCAGGGCCTGGACTGTGGTGTGTGTGTGTATATATATAAGTCTCAGGGCATGGACTGTGGTGTGTGTGTGTATATATATAAGTCTCAGGGCATGGACTGTGGTGAGTGTGTGTTTATATATATAAGTCTCAGGGCATGGACTGTGGTGTGTGTGTGTATATATATATAAGTCTCAGGGCATGGACTGTGGTGAGTGTGTGTGTATATATATAAGTCTCAGGGCATGGACTGTGGTGTGTGTGTGTATATATATAAGTCTCAGGGCATGGACTGTGGTGAGTGTGTGTATATATATATAAGTCTCAGGGCATGGACTGTGGTGAGTGTGTGTATATATATATAAGTCTCAGGGCATGGACTGTGGTGAGTGTGTGTATATATATATATAAGTCTCAGGGTCTGGACTGTGGTGTGTGTGTGTGTATATATAAGTCTCAGGGCCTGGACTGTGGTGTGTGTGTGTATATATCTATAAGTCTCAGGGCATGGACTGTGGTGAGTGTGTGTGTATATATATAAGTCTCAGGGCATGGACTGTGGTGAGTGTGTGTATATATATATAAGTCTCAGGGCATGGACTGTGGTGAGTGTGTGGATATATATATATAAGTCTCAGGGCATGGACTGTGGTGAGTGTGTGTGTATATATATAAGTCTCAGGGCATGGACTGTGGTGTGTGTGTGTATATATATAAGTCTCAGGGCATGGACTGTGGTGAGTGTGTGTATATATATATAAGTCTCAGGGCATGGACTGTGGTGTGTGTGTGTGTATATATATGTCTCAGGGTCTGGACTGTGGTGTGTGTGTGTATATATATAAGTCTCAGGGCATGGACTGTGGTGTGTGTGTGTATATATATATAAGTCTCAGGGCATGGACTGTGGTGAGTGTGTGTGTATATATATAAGTCTCAGGGCATGGACTGTGGTGAGTGTGTGTGTATATATATAAGTCTCAGGGCATGGACTGTGGTGTGTGTGTGTATATATATAAGTCTCAGGGCATGGACTGTGGTGAGTGTGTGTATATATATATAAGTCTCAGGGCATGGACTGTGGTGAGTGTGTGTGTATATATATAAGTCTCAGGGCATGGACTGTGGTGAGTGTGTGTATATATATATAAGTCTCAGGGCATGGACTGTGGTGAGTGTGTGTGTATATATATAAGTCTCAGGGCATGGACTGTGGTGAGTGTGTGTATATATATATATAAGTCTCAGGGCATGGACTGTGGTGAGTGTGTGTGTATATATATAAGTCTCAGGGCATGGACTGTGGTGAGTGTGTGTGTATATATATAAGTCTCAGGGCCTGGACTGTGGTGTTTGTGTGTATATATATATAAGTCTCAGGGCCTGGACTGTGGTGAGTGTGTGTGTATATATATAAGTCTCAGGGCATGGACTGTGGTGAGTGTGTGTATATATATAAGTCTCAGGGCATGGACTGTGGTGTGTGTGTGTATATATATAAGTCTCAGGGCCTGGACTGTGGTGTGTGTGTATATATATATAAGTCTCAGGGCATGGACTGTGGTGTGTGTGTGTATATATAATTCTCAGGGCCTGGACTGTGGTGTGTGTGTATATATATATAAGTCTCAGGGCCTGGACTGTGTTGTGTGTGTGTGTATATATATATAAGTCTCAGGGCATGGACTGTGGTGAGTGTGTGTGTATATATAAGTCTCAGGGCATGGACTGTGGTGTGTGTGTGTGTATATATAAGTCTCAGGGCCTGGACTGTGGTGTGTGTGTATATATATATAAGTCTCAGGGCCTGGACTGTGGTGTGTGTGTGTGTATATATATATAAGTCTCAGGGCATGGACTGTGGTGAGTGTGTGTGTATATATAAGTCTCAGGGCATGGACTGTGGTGAGTGTGTGTGTATATATAAGTCTCAGGGCCTGGACTGTGGTGTGTGTGTGTGTATATAAGTATCAGGGCCTGGACAGTGGTGTGTGTGTGTATATATATAAGTCTCAGGGCATGGACTGTGGTGTGTGTGTGTATATATATATAAGTCTCAGGGCATGGACTGTGGTGTGTGTGTATATATATATAAGTCTCAGGGCCTGGACTGTGGTGTGTGTGTGTATATATATAAGTCTCAGGGCCTGGACTGTGGTGTGTGTGTATATATATATAAGTCTCAGGGCCTGGACTGTGGTGTGTGTGTGTATATATATAAGTATCAGGGCCTGGACTGTGGTGTGTGTGTATATATATATAAGTCTCAGGGCCTGGACTGTGGTGTGTGTGTGTATATATATAAGTCTCAGGGCATGGACTGTGGTGTGTGTGTGTGTATATATATATAAGTCTCAGGGCATGGACTGTGGTGTGTGTGTATATATATATAAGTCTCAGGGCCTGGACTGTGGTGTGTGTGTGTATATATATAAGTCTCAGGGCATGGACTGTGGTGTGTGTGTGTATATATATAAGTCTCAGGGCATGGACTGTGGTGTGTGTGTGTATATATATATAAGTCTCAGGGCCTGGAATGTGGTGTGTGTGTATATATATAAGTCTCAGTGCCTGGACTGTGGTGTGTGTGTGTGTATATATTAGTCTCAGGGCATGGACTGTGGTGAGTGTGTGTGTATATATATAAGTCTCAGGGCATGGACTGTGGTGTGTGTGTGTATATATATATAAGTCTCAGGGCATGGACTGTGGTGTGTGTGTGTATATATATATAAGTCTCAGGGCATGGACTGTGGTGAGTGTGTGTGTATATATATAAGTCTCAGGGCATGGACTGTGGTGTGTGTGTGTATATATATATAAGTCTCAGGGCATGGACTGTGGTGTGTGTGTATATATATATAAGTCTCAGGGCATGGACTGTGGTGTGTGTGTGTATATATATATAAGTCTCAGGGCATGGACTGTGGTGAGTGTGTGTATATATATATAAGTCTCAGGGCATGGACTGTGGTGTGTGTGTGTGTATATATATATAAGTCTCAGGGCATGGACTGTGGTGAGTGTGTGTATATATATATAAGTCTCAGGGCATGGACTGTGGTGTGTGTGTGTGTATATATATATAAGTCTCAGGGCCTGGACTGTGGTGTGTGTGTGTATATATATAAGTCTCAGGGCATGGACTGTGGTGTGTGTATATATATATAAGTCTCAGGGCCTGGACTGTGGTGTGTGTGTGTATATATATAAGTCTCAGGGCATGGACTGTGGTGTGTGTGTGTATATATATAAGTCTCAGGGCATGGACTGTGGTGTGTGTATATATATATAAGTCTCAGGGCCTGGACTGTGGTGTGTGTGTGTATATATATAAGTCTCAGGGCCTGGACTGTGGTGTGTGTGTATATATATAAGTCTCAGTGCCTGGACTGTGGTGTGTGTGTGTGTATATATAAGTCTCAGGGCATGGACTGTGGTGAGTGTGTGTGTATATATATAAGTCTCAGGGCCTGGAATGTGGTGTGTGTGTATATATATAAGTCTCAGTGCCTGGACTGTGGTGTGTGTGTGTGTATATATAAGTCTCAGGGCATGGACTGTGGTGAGTGTGTGTGTATATATATAAGTCTCAGGGCATGGACTGTGGTGTGAGTGTGTATATATATAAGTCTCAGGGCATGGACTGTGGTGTTTGTGTGTATATGTATATAAGTCTCAGGGCATGGACTGTGGTGTGTGTGTGTATATATATATAAGTCTCAGGGCATGGACTGTGGTGAGTGTGTGTGTATATATATAAGTCTCAGGCATGGACTGTGGTGTGTGTGTGTATATATATATAAGTCTCAGGGCATGGACTGTGGTGTGTGTGTATATATATATATAAGTCTCAGGGCCTGGACTGTGGTGTGTGTGTATAGATATATAAGTCTCAGGGCCTGGACTGTGGTGTGTGTGTGTATATATATATAAGTCTCAGGGCATGGACTGTGGTGTGTGTGTGTGTATATATATATAAGTCTCAGGGCATGGACTGTGGTGTGTGTGTATATATATATAAGTCTCAGGGCCTGGACTGTGGTGTGTGTGTGTATATATATAAGTCTCAGGGCCTGGACTGTGGTATGTGTGTGTATATATATATATAAGTCTCAGGGCATGGACTGTGGTGTGTGTGTGTATATATATATAAGTCTCAGGGCATGGACTGTGGTGTGTGTGTGTATATATATAAGTCTCAGGGCCTGGACTGTGGTGTGTGTGTGTATATATATAAGTCTCAGGGCCTGGACTGTGGTGTGTGTGTATATATATATAAGTCTCAGGGCCTGGACTGTGGTATGTGTGTGTATATATATATATAAGTCTCAGGGCATGGACTGTGGTGTGTGTGTGTATATATATATAAGTCTCAGGGCATGGACTGTGGTGTGTGTGTGTATATATATAAGTCTCAGGGCCTGGACTGTGGTGTGTGTGTGTATATATATAAGTCTCAGGGCCTGGACTGTGGTGTGTGTGTGTATATATATAAGTCTCAGGGCCTGGACTGTGGTATGTGTGTGTATATATATATATAAGTCTCAGGGCATGGACTGTGGTGTGTGTGTGTATATATATATAAGTCTCAGGGCATGGACTGTGGTGTGTGTGTGTATATATATAAGTCTCAGGGCCTGGACTGTGGTGTGTGTGTGTATATATATAAGTCTCAGGGCCTGGACTGTGGTGTGTGTGTATATATATATAAGTCTCAGGGCCTGGACTGTGGTATGTGTGTGTATATATATATATAAGTCTCAGGGCATGGACTGTGGTGTGTGTGTGTATATATATATAAGTCTCAGGGCATGGACTGTGGTGTGTGTGTGTATATATATAAGTCTCAGGGCCTGGACTGTGGTGTGTGTGTGTATATATATAAGTCTCAGGGCCTGGACTGTGGTGTGTGTGTGTGTATATATATAAGACTCAGGGCATGGACTGTGGTGTGTGTGTGTATATATATATAAGTCTCAGGGCATGGACTGTGGTGTGTGTGTATATATATATATATGTCACAGGGCATGGACTGTGGTGAGTGTGTGTGTATATATATAAGTCTCAGGGCATGGACTGTGGTGTGTGTGTGTATATATATAAGTCTCAGGGCATGGACTGTGGTGTGTGTGTGTATATATATAAGTCTCAGGGCATGGACTGTGGTGTGTGTGTGTATATATATAAGTCTCAGGGCCTGGACTGTGGTGTGTGTGTATATATATATATAAGTCTCAGGGCCTGGACTGTGGTGTGTGTGTATATATATAAGTCTCAGGGCCTGGACTGTGGTGTGTGTGTGTATATATATAAGTCTCAGGGCATGGACTGTGGTGTGTGTGTGTATATATATATAAGTCTCAGGGCATGGACTGTGGTGTGTGTGTGTGTATATATATATAAGTCTCAGGGCCTGGACTGTGGTGTGTGTGTGTATATATATAAGTCTCAGGGCATGGACTGTGGTGTCTGTGTGTGTATATATAAGTCTCAGGGCCTGGACTGTGGTGTGTGTGTGTGTATATATATAAGTCTCAGGGCCTGGACTGTGGTGTGTGTGTGTGTATATATATAAGTCTCAGGGCCTGGACTGTGGTGTGTGTGTGTGTATATATATAAGTCTCAGGGCATGGACTGTGGTGTGTGTGTATATATATATAAGTCTCAGGGCCTGGACTGTGGTGTGTGTGTGTGTATATATATAAGTCTCAGGGCATGGACTGTGGTGTGTGTGTATATATATATATAAGTCTCAGGGCATGGACTGTGGTGTGTGTGTGTGTATATATATAAGTCTCAGGGCCTGGACTGTGGTGTGTGTGTGTATATATATAAGTCTCTGGGCATGGACTGTGGTGTGTGTGTATATATATATAAGTCTCAGGGCATGGACTGTGGTGTGTGTGTGTGTATATATATAAGTCTCAGGGCATGGACTGTGGTGTGTGTGTGTATATATATAAGTCTCAGGGCATGGACTGTGGTGTGTGTGTGTGTATATATATAAGTCTCAGGGCATGGACTGTGGTGTGTGTGTGTATATATATAAGTCTCAGGGCCTGGACTGTGGTGTGTGTGTGTATATATATATAAGTCTCAGGGCATGGACTGTGGTGTGTGTGTGTATGCATATAAGTCTCAGGGCCTGGACTGTGGTGTGTGTGTGTATATATATAAGTCTCAGGGCATGGACTGTGGTGTGTGTGTATATATATATATAAGTCTCAGGGCATGGACTGTGGTGTGTGTGTGTGTATATATATAAGTCTCAGGGCCTGGACTGTGGTGTGTGTGTGTATATATATATAAGTTTCAGGGCCTGGGCTGTGGTGTGTGTGTGTGTATATATAAGTCTCAGGGCCTGGACTGTGGTGTGTGTGTATATATATAAGTCTCAGGGCATGGACTGTGGTGTGTGTGTGTATATATATAAGTCTCAGGGCCTGGACTGTGGTGTGTGTGTATATATATATATAAGTCTCAGGGCCTGGACTGTGGTGTGTGTGTGTATATATATACAAGTCTCTGGGCCTGGACTGTGGTGTGTGTGTGTATATATATAAGTCTCAGGGCATGGACTGTGGTGTGTGTGTATATATATATATAAGTCTCAGGGCCTGGACTGTGGTGTGTGTGTGTATATATATATAAGTCTCAGGGCATGGACTGTGGTGTGTGTGTGTATATATATAAGTCTCAGGGCCTGGACTGTGGTGTGTGTGTGTATATATATAAGTCTCAGGGCATGGACTGTGGTGTGTGTGTATATATATATATAAGTCTCAGGGCCTGGACTGTGGTGTGTGTATGTATATATATAAGTCTCAGGGCCTGGACTGCGGTGTGTGTGTATATATATAAGTCTCAGGGCATGGACTGTGGTGTGTGTGTATATATATATATAAGTCTCAGGGCCTGGACTGTGGTGTGTGTGTGTATATATATAAGTCTCAGGGCCTGGACTGTGGTGTGTGTGTGTATATATATAAGTCTCAGGGCCTGGACTGTGGTGTGTGTGTGTGTATATATATAAGTCTCAGGGCATGGACTGTCGTGTGTGTGTATATATATATAAGTCTCAGGGCATGGACTGTGGTGTGTGTGTGTGTATATATAAGTCTCAGGGCCTGGACTGTGGTGTGTGTGTGTGTATATATATAAGTCTCAGGGCATGGACTGTGGTGTGTGTGTGTATATATATAAGTCTCAGGGCCTGGACTGTGGTGTGTGTGTGTGTATATATATAAGTCTCAGGGCATGGACTGTGGTGTGTGTGTATATATATATATATGTCTCAGGGCATGGACTGTGGTGAGTGTGTGTGTATATATATAAGTCTCAGGGCATGGACTGTGGTGTGTGTGTGTATATATATATAAGTCTCAGGGCATGGACTGTGGTGTGTGTGTATATATATAAGTCTCAGGGCATGGACTGTGGTGTGTGTGTGTATATATATAAGTCTCAGGGCCTGGACTGTGGTGTGTGTGTATATATATAAGTCTCAGGGCCTGGACTGTGGTGTGTGTGTGTATATATATAAGTCTCAGGGCATGGACTGTGGTGTGTGTGTGTATATATATATAAGTCTCAGGGCATGGACTGTGGTGTGTGTGTGTATATATATATAAGTCTCAGGGCCTGGACTGTGTTGTGTGTGTGTATATATATATATAAGTTTCAGGGCATGGACTGTGGTGTGTGTGTGTATATATATAAGTCTCAGGGCATGGACTGTGGTGTCTGTGTGTGTATATATAAGTCTCAGGGCCTGGACTGTGGTGTGTGTGTGTGTATATATATAAGTCTCAGGGCCTGGACTGTGGTGTGTGTGTGTGTATATATATAAGTCTCAGGGCCTGGACTGTGGTGTGTGTGTGTGTATATATATAAGTCTCAGGGCATGGACTGTGGTGTGTGTGTATATATATATAAGTCTCAGGGCCTGGACTGTGGTGTGTGTGTGTGTATATATATAAGTCTCAGGGCATGGACTGTGGTGTGTGTGTATATATATATATAAGTCTCAGGGCCTGGACTGTGGTGTGTGTGTGTGTATATATATAAGTCTCAGGGCCTGGACTGTGGTGTGTGTGTGTATATATATAAGTCTCTGGGCATGGACTGTGGTGTGTGTGTATATATATATAAGTCTCAGGGCATGGACTGTGGTGTGTGTGTGTGTATATATATAAGTCTCAGGGCATGGACTGTGGTGTGTGTGTGTATATATATAAGTCTCAGGGCATGGACTGTGGTGTGTGTGTGTGTATATATATAAGTCTCAGGGCATGGACTGTGGTGTGTGTGTGTATATATATAAGTCTCAGGGCCTGGACTGTGGTGTGTGTGTGTATATATATATAAGTCTCAGGGCATGGACTGTGGTGTGTGTGTGTATGCATATAAGTCTCAGGGCCTGGACTGTGGTGTGTGTGTGTATATATATAAGTCTCAGGGCATGGACTGTGGTGTGTGTGTATATATATATATAAGTCTCAGGGCATGGACTGTGGTGTGTGTGTGTGTATATATATATAAGTCTCAGGGCCTGGACTGTGGTGTGTGTGTGTATATATATATAAGTTTCAGGGCCTGGGCTGTGGTGTGTGTGTGTGTATATATAAGTCTCAGGGCCTGGACGGTGGTGTGTGTGTGTGTATATATATAAGTCTCAGGGCATGGACTGTGGTGTGTGTGTGTATATATATAAGTCTCAGGGCCTGGACTGTGGTGTGTGTGTATATATATATATAAGTCTCAGGGCCTGGACTGTGGTGTGTGTGTGTATATATAATTAAGTCTCTGGGCCTGGACTGTGGTGTGTGTGTGTATATATATAAGTCTCAGGGCATGGACTGTGGTGTGTGTGTATATATATATATAATTCTCAGGGCCTGGACTGTGGTGTGTGTGTGTATATATATATAAGTCTCAGGGCATGGACTGTGGTGTGTGTGTGTATATATATAAGTCTCAGGGCCTGGACTGTGGTGTGTGTGTGTATATATATAAGTCTCAGGGCATGGACTGTGGTGTGTGTGTATATATATATATAAGTCTCAGGGCCTGGACTGTGGTGTGTGTATGTATATATATAAGTCTCAGGGCCTGGACTGTGGTGTGTGTGTATATATATATATAAGTCTCAGGGCCTGGACTGTGGTGTGTGTGTGTATATATATATAAGTCTCAGGGCATGGACTGTGGTGTGTGTGTGTATATATATAAGTCTCAGGGCCTGGACTGTGGTGTGTGTGTGTATATATATAAGTCTCAGGGCATGGACAGTGGTGTGTGTGTATGTATATATATAAGTCTCAGGGCCTGGACTGTGGTGTGTGTGTGTGTATATATAAGTCTCAGGGCCTGGACTGTGGTGTGTGTGTATATATATATATAAGTCTCAGGGCCTGGACTGTGGTGTGTGTGTGTATATATATAAGTCTCAGGGCCTGGACTGTGGTGTGTGTGTGTGTATATATATAAGTCTCAGGGCCTGGACTGTGGTGTGTGTGTGTGTATATATATAAGTCTCAGGGCATGGACTGTCGTGTGTGTGTATATATATATAAGTCTCAGGGCATGGACTGTGGTGTGTGTGTGTATATATATAAGTCTCAGGGCCTGGACTGTGGTGTGTGTGTATATATATATAAGTCTCAGGTTCTGGACTGTGGTGTGTGTGTGTATATATATAAGTCTCAGGGCATGGACTGTGGTGTGTGTGTGTGTATATATATATAAGTCTCAGGGCCTGGACTGTGGTGTGTGTGTGTGTATATATATAAGTCTCAGGGCATGGACTGTGGTGTGTGTGTGTATATATATATAAGTCTCAGGGCCTGGACTGTGGTGTGTGTGTGTGTATATATATAAGTCTCAGGGCATGGACTGTCGTGTGTGTGTATATATATATAAGTCTCAGGGCATGGACTGTGGTGTGTGTGTGTGTATATATAAGTCTCAGGGCCTGGACTGTGGTGTGTGTGTGTATATATATATAAGTCTCAGGGCATGGACTGTGGTGTGTGTGTGTATATATATAAGTCTCAGGGCCTGGACTGTGGTGTGTGTGTGTGTATATATATAAGTCTCAGGGCATGGACTGTGGTGTGTGTGTATATATATATATATGTCTCAGGGCATGGACTGTGGTGAGTGTGTGTGTATATATATAAGTCTCAGGGCATGGACTGTGGTGTGTGTGTATATATATATAAGTCTCAGGGCCTGGACTGTGGTGTGTGTGTGTATATATATAAGTCTCAGGGCATGGACTGTGGTGTCTGTGTGTGTATATGTAAGTCTCAGGGCCTGGACTGTGGTGTGTGTGTGTGTATATATATAAGTCTCAGGGCCTGGACTGTGGTGTGTGTGTGTGTATATATATAAGTCTCAGGGCCTGGACTGTGGTGTGTGTGTGTGTATATATATAAGTCTCAGGGCATGGACTGTGGTGTGTGTGTATATATATATAAGTCTCAGGGCCTGGACTGTGGTGTGTGTGTGTGTATATATATAAGTCTCAGGGCATGGACTGTGGTGTGTGTGTATATATATATATAAGTCTCAGGGCATGGACTGTGGTGTGTGTGTGTGTATATATATAAGTCTCAGGGCCTGGACTGTGGTGTGTGTGTGTATATATATAAGTCTCTGGGCATGGACTGTGGTGTGTGTGTATATATATATAAGTCTCAGGGCATGGACTGTGGTGTGTGTGTGTGTATATATATAAGTCTCAGGGCATGGACTGTGGTGTGTGTGTGTATATATATAAGTCTCAGGGCATGGACTGTGGTGTGTGTGTGTGTATATATATAAGTCTCAGGGCATGGACTGTGGTGTGTGTGTGTATATATATAAGTCTCAGGGCCTGGACTGTGGTGTGTGTGTGTATATATATATAAGTCTCAGGGCATGGACTGTGGTGTGTGTGTGTGTATATATAAGTCTCAGGGCCTGGACTGTGGTGTGTGTGTATATATATATAAGTCTCAGGTTCTGGACTGTGGTGTGTGTGTGTATATATATAAGTCTCAGGGCATGGACTGTGGTGTGTGTGTGTGTGTATATATATAAGTCTCAGGGCCTGGACTGTGGTGTGTGTGTGTGTATATATATAAGTCTCAGGGCATGGACTGTGGTGTGTGTGTGTATATATATATAAGTCTCAGGGCATGGACTGTCGTGTGTGTGTATATATATAAGTCTCAGGGCCTGGACTGTGGTGTGTGTGTGTATATATATATAAGTCTCAGGGCATGGACTGTCGTGTGTGTGTATATATATATAAGTCTCAGGGCATGGACTGTGGTGTGTGTGTGTATATATATAAGTCTCAGGGCCTGGACTGTGGTGTGTGTGTGTATATATATATAAGTCTCAGGGCATGGACTGTCGTGTGTGTGTATATATATATAAGTCTCAGGGCATGGACTGTGGTGTGTGTGTGTATATATATAAGTCTCAGGTCCTGGACTGTGGTGTGTGTGTGTGTATATATATAAGTCTCAGGGCATGGACTGTGGTGTGTGTGTATATATATATAAGTCTCAGGGCCTGGACTGTGGTGTGTGTGTGTGTATATATATAAGTCTCAGGGCATGGACTGTGGTGTGTGTGTATCTATATATATAAGTCTCAGGGCATGGACTGTGGTGTGTGTGTGTGTATATATATAAGTCTCAGGGCCTGGACTGTGGTGTGTGTGTGTGTATATATATAAGTCTCAGGGCATGGACTGTGGTGTGTGTGTGTATATATATAAGTCTCAGGGCATGGACTGTGGTGTGTGTGTGTATATATATAAGTCTCAGGGCCTGGACTGTGGTGTGTGTGTGTGTATATATATAAGTCTCAGGGCATGGACTGTGGTGTGTGTGTATATATATATAAGTCTCAGGGCCTGGACTGTGGTGTGTGTGTGTGTATATATATAAGTCTCAGGGCATGGACTGTGGTGTGTGTGTATCTATATATATAAGTCTCAGGGCATGGACTGTGGTGTGTGTGTGTGTATATATATAAGTCTCAGGGCCTGGACTGTGGAGAGTGTGTGTATATATATAAGTCTCAGGGCCTGGACTGTGGTGTGTGTGTATATATATAACTCTCAGGGCATGGACTGTGGTGTGTGTGTGTGTATATATAAGTCTCAGGGCATGGTCTGTGGTGTGTGTGTGTATATATATATAAGTCTCAGGGCATGGACTGTGGTGTGTGTGTGTATATATATAAGTCTCAGGGCATGGACTGTGGTGTGTGTATGTATATATATATAAGTCTCAGGGCATGGACTGTGGTGTGTGTGTGTATATATATAAGTTTCAGGGCATGGACTGTGGTGTGTGTGTATATATATATAAGTCTCAGGGCATGGACTGTGGTGTGTGTGCATATATATATAAGTCTCAGGGCATGGACTGTGGTGTGTGTGTGTATATATATAAGTCTCAGGGCATGGACTGTGGTGTGTGTGTGTATATATATAAGTCTCAGGGCATGGACTGTGGAGTGTGTGTGTATATATATATAAGTCTCAGGGCATGGACTGTGGTGTGTGTGTATATATATATAAGTCTCAGGGCATGGACTGTGGTGTGTGTGTGTATATATATAAGTCACAGGGCATGGACTGTGGTGTGTGTGTATATATATATAAGTCTCAGGGCATGGACTGTGGTGTGTGTGTGTATATATATAAGTCTCAGGGCATGGACTGTGGTGTGTGTGTGTATATATATATAAGTCTCAGGGCATGGACTGTGGTGTGTGTGTATATATATAAGTCTCAGGGCATGGACTGTGGTGTGTGTGTGTGTATATATAAGTCTCAGGGCATGGACTGTGGTGTGTGTGTGTATATATATAAGTCTCAGGGCATGGACTGTGGTGTGTGTGTGTATATATATAAGTCTCAGGGCCTGGACTGTGGTGTGTGTGTGTATATATATATAAGTCTCAGGGCATGGACTGTGGTGTGTGTGTGTATATATATATAAGTCTCAGGGCATGGACTGTGGTGTGTGTGTGTATATATATAAGTCTCAGGGCATGGACTGTGGTGTGTGTGTATATATATATATATGTCTCAGGGCATGGACTGTGGTGTGTGTGTGTATATATATAAGTCTCAGGGCATGGACTGTGGTGTGTGTGTGTATATATATATAAGTCTCAGGGCATGGACTGTGGTGTGTGTGTATATATATAAGTCTCAGGGCATGGACTGTGGTGTGTGTGTGTATATATATAAGTCTCAGGGCCTGGACTGTGGTGTGTGTGTATATATATAAGTCTCAGGGCCTGGACTGTGGTGTGTGTGTGTATATATATAAGTCTCAGGGCATGGACTGTGGTGTGTGTGTGTATATATATAAGTCTCAGGGCATGGACTGTGGTGAGTGTGTGTATATATATAAGTCTCAGGGCCTGGACTGTGGTGTGTGTGTGTATATATATAAGTCTCAGGGCATGGACTGTGGTGTGTGTGTGTATATATATATAAGTCTCAGGGCATGGACTGTGGTGTGTGTGTGTATATATATATAAGTCTCAGGGCCTGGACTGTGGTGTGTGTGTGTATATATATATAAGTTCAGGGCATGGACTGTGGTGTGTGTGTGTGTATATATATAAGTCTCAGGGCATGGACTGTGGTGTCTGTGTGTGTATATATAAGTCTCAGGGCCTGGACTGTGGTGTGTGTGTGTGTGTGTATATATATAAGTCTCAGGGCCTGGACTGTGGTGTGTGTGTGTGTATATATATAAGTCTCAGGGCCTGGACTGTGGTGTGTGTGTGTGTATATATATAAGTCTCAGGGCATGGACTGTGGTGTGTGTGTATATATATATAAGTCTCAGGGCCTGGACTGTGGTGTGTGTGTGTGTATATATATAAGTCTCAGGGCATGGACTGTGGTGTGTGTGTATATATATATATAAGTCTCAGGGCATGGACTGTGGTGTGTGTGTGTGTATATATATAAGTCTCAGGGCCTGGACTGTGGTGTGTGTGTGTATATATATAAGTCTCTGGGCATGGACTGTGGTGTGTGTGTATATATATATAAGTCTCAGGGCATGGACTGTGGTGTGTGTGTGTGTATATATATAAGTCTCAGGGCATGGACTGTGGTGTGTGTGTGTATATATATAAGTCTCAGGGCATGGACTGTGGTGTGTGTGTGTGTATATATATAAGTCTCAGGGCATGGACTGTGGTGTGTGTGTGTATATATATAAGTCTCAGGGCCTGGACTGTGGTGTGTGTGTGTATATATATATAAGTCTCAGGGCATGGACTGTGGTGTGTGTGTGTATGTTTATAAGTCTCAGGGCCTGGAATGTGGTGTGTGTGTGTATATATATAAGTCTCAGGGCATGGACTGTGGTGTGTGTGTATATATATATATATAAGTCTCAGGGCATGGACTGTGGTGTGTGTGTGTGTATATATATAAGTCTCAGGGTCTGGACTGTGGTGTGTGTGTGTATATATATATAAGTTTCAGGGCCTGGCTGTGGTGTGTGTGTGTGTATATATAAGTCTCAGGGCCTGGACTGTGGTGTGTGTGTATATATATATATAAGTCTCAGGGCCTGGAATGTGGTGTGTGTGTGTATATATATAAGTCTCAGGGCATGGACTGTGGTGTGTGTGTATATATATATGTAAGTCTCAGGGCCTGGACTGTGGTGTGTGTGTGTATATATATATAAGTCTCAGGGCATGGACTGTGGTGTGTGTGTGTATATATATAAGTCTCAGGGCCTGGACTGTGGTGTGTGTGTGTATATATATATAAGTCTCAGGGCATGGACTGTGGTGTGTGTGTGTATATATATAAGTCTCAGGGCCTGGACTGTGGTGTGTGTGTGTATATATATATAAGTCTCAGGGCATGGACTGTGGTGTGTGTGTATATATATATATAAGTCTCAGGGCCTGGACTGTGGTGTGTGTGTGTATATATATATAAGTCTCAGGGCATGGACTGTGGTGTGTGTGTGTATATATATAAGTCTCAGGGCCTGGACTGTGGTGTGTGTGTGTATATATATATAAGTCTCAGGGCATGGACTGTGGTGTGTGTGTGTATATATATAAGTCTCAGGGCCTGGACTGTGGTGTGTGTGTGTATATATATATAAGTCTCAGGGCATGGACTGTGGTGTGTGTGTATATATATATATAAGTCTCAGGGCCTGGACTGTGGTGTGTGTATGTATATATATAAGTCTCAGGGCCTGGACTGTGGTGTGTGTGTATATATATAAGTCTCAGGGCATGGACTGTGGTGTGTGTGTATATATATATATATAAGTCTCAGGGCCTGGACTGTGGTGTGTGTGTATATATATATAAGTCTCAGGTTCTGGACTGTGGTGTGTGTGTGTATATATATAAGTCTCAGGGCATGGACTGTGGTGTGTGTGTGTGTGTATATATATAAGTCTCAGGGCCTGGACTGTGGTGTGTGTGTGTATATATATATATAAGTCTCAGGGCCTGGACTGTGGTGTGTGTGTATATATATATAAGTCTCAGGTTCTGGACTGTGGTGTGTGTGTGTATATATATAAGTCTCAGGGCATGGACTGTGGTGTGTGTGTGTGTGTATATATATAAGTCTCAGGGCCTGGACTGTGGTGTGTGTGTGTGTATATATATAAGTCTCAGGGCATGGACTGTGGTGTGTGTGTGTATATATATATAAGTCTCAGGGCATGGACTGTCGTGTGTGTGTATATATATAAGTCTCAGGGCCTGGACTGTGGTGTGTGTGTGTATATATATATAAGTCTCAGGGCATGGACTGTCGTGTGTGTGTATATATATATAAGTCTCAGGGCATGGACTGTGGTGTGTGTGTGTATATATATAAGTCTCAGGGCCTGGACTGTGGTGTGTGTGTGTATATATATATAAGTCTCAGGGCATGGACTGTCGTGTGTGTGTATATATATATAAGTCTCAGGGCATGGACTGTGGTGTGTGTGTGTATATATATAAGTCTCAGGTCCTGGACTGTGGTGTGTGTGTGTGTATATATATAAGTCTCAGGGCATGGACTGTGGTGTGTGTGTATATATATATAAGTCTCAGGGCCTGGACTGTGGTGTGTGTGTGTGTATATATATAAGTCTCAGGGCATGGACTGTGGTGTGTGTGTATCTATATATATAAGTCTCAGGGCATGGACTGTGGTGTGTGTGTGTGTATATATATAAGTCTCAGGGCCTGGACTGTGGTGTGTGTGTGTGTATATATATAAGTCTCAGGGCATGGACTGTGGTGTGTGTGTGTATATATATAAGTCTCAGGGCATGGACTGTGGTGTGTGTGTGTATATATATAAGTCTCAGGGCCTGGACTGTGGTGTGTGTGTGTGTATATATATAAGTCTCAGGGCATGGACTGTGGTGTGTGTGTATATATATATAAGTCTCAGGGCCTGGACTGTGGTGTGTGTGTGTGTATATATATAAGTCTCAGGGCATGGACTGTGGTGTGTGTGTATCTATATATATAAGTCTCAGGGCATGGACTGTGGTGTGTGTGTGTGTATATATATAAGTCTCAGGGCCTGGACTGTGGAGAGTGTGTGTATATATATAAGTCTCAGGGCCTGGACTGTGGTGTGTGTGTATATATATAACTCTCAGGGCATGGACTGTGGTGTGTGTGTGTGTATATATAAGTCTCAGGGCATGGTCTGTGGTGTGTGTGTGTATATATATATAAGTCTCAGGGCATGGACTGTGGTGTGTGTGTGTATATATATAAGTCTCAGGGCATGGACTGTGGTGTGTGTATGTATATATATATAAGTCTCAGGGCATGGACTGTGGTGTGTGTGTGTATATATATAAGTTTCAGGGCATGGACTGTGGTGTGTGTGTATATATATATAAGTCTCAGGGCATGGACTGTGGTGTGTGTGCATATATATATAAGTCTCAGGGCATGGACTGTGGTGTGTGTGTGTATATATATAAGTCTCAGGGCATGGACTGTGGTGTGTGTGTGTATATATATAAGTCTCAGGGCATGGACTGTGGAGTGTGTGTGTATATATATATAAGTCTCAGGGCATGGACTGTGGTGTGTGTGTATATATATATAAGTCTCAGGGCATGGACTGTGGTGTGTGTGTGTATATATATAAGTCACAGGGCATGGACTGTGGTGTGTGTGTGTATATATATATAAGTCTCAGGGCATGGACTGTGGTGTGTGTGTGTATATATATAAGTCTCAGGGCATGGACTGTGGTGTGTGTGTGTATATATATATAAGTCTCAGGGCATGGACTGTGGTGTGTGTGTATATATATAAGTCTCAGGGCATGGACTGTGGTGTGTGTGTGTGTATATATAAGTCTCAGGGCATGGACTGTGGTGTGTGTGTGTATATATATAAGTCTCAGGGCATGGACTGTGGTGTGTGTGTGTATATATATAAGTCTCAGGGCCTGGACTGTGGTGTGTGTGTGTATATATATATAAGTCTCAGGGCATGGACTGTGGTGTGTGTGTGTATATATATATAAGTCTCAGGGCATGGACTGTGGTGTGTGTGTGTATATATATAAGTCTCAGGGCATGGACTGTGGTGTGTGTGTATATATATATATGTCTCAGGGCATGGACTGTGGTGAGTGTGTGTGTATATATATAAGTCTCAGGGCATGGACTGTGGTGTGTGTGTGTATATATATATAAGTCTCAGGGCATGGACTGTGGTGTGTGTGTATATATATAAGTCTCAGGGCATGGACTGTGGTGTGTGTGTGTATATATATAAGTCTCAGGGCCTGGACTGTGGTGTGTGTGTATATATATAAGTCTCAGGGCCTGGACTGTGGTGTGTGTGTGTATATATATAAGTCTCAGGGCATGGACTGTGGTGTGTGTGTGTATATATATAAGTCTCAGGGCATGGACTGTGGTGAGTGTGTGTATATATATAAGTCTCAGGGCCTGGACTGTGGTGTGTGTGTGTATATATATAAGTCTCAGGGCATGGACTGTGGTGTGTGTGTGTATATATATATAAGTCTCAGGGCATGGACTGTGGTGTGTGTGTGTATATATATATAAGTCTCAGGGCCTGGACTGTGGTGTGTGTGTGTATATATATATAAGTTTCAGGGCATGGACTGTGGTGTGTGTGTGTGTATATATATAAGTCTCAGGGCATGGACTGTGGTGTCTGTGTGTGTATATATAAGTCTCAGGGCCTGGACTGTGGTGTGTGTGTGTGTGTGTATATATATAAGTCTCAGGGCCTGGACTGTGGTGTGTGTGAGTGTATATATATAAGTCTCAGGGCCTGGACTGTGGTGTGTGTGTGTGTATATATATAAGTCTCAGGGCATGGACTGTGGTGTGTGTGTATATATATATAAGTCTCAGGGCCTGGACTGTGGTGTGTGTGTGTGTATATATATAAGTCTCAGGGCATGGACTGTGGTGTGTGTGTATATATATATATAAGTCTCAGGGCATGGACTGTGGTGTGTGTGTGTGTATATATATAAGTCTCAGGGCCTGGACTGTGGTGTGTGTGTGTATATATATAAGTCTCTGGGCATGGACTGTGGTGTGTGTGTATATATATATAAGTCTCAGGGCATGGACTGTGGTGTGTGTGTGTGTATATATATAAGTCTCAGGGCATGGACTGTGGTGTGTGTGTGTATATATATAAGTCTCAGGGCATGGACTGTGGTGTGTGTGTGTGTATATATATAAGTCTCAGGGCATGGACTGTGGTGTGTGTGTGTATATATATAAGTCTCAGGGCCTGGACTGTGGTGTGTGTGTGTATATATATATAAGTCTCAGGGCATGGACTGTGGTGTGTGTGTGTATGTATATAAGTCTCAGGGCCTGGAATGTGGTGTGTGTGTGTATATATATAAGTCTCAGGGCATGGACTGTGGTGTGTGTGTATATATATATATATAAGTCTCAGGGCATGGACTGTGGTGTGTGTGTGTGTATATATATAAGTCTCAGGGTCTGGACTGTGGTGTGTGTGTGTATATATATATAAGTTTCAGGGCCTGGGCTGTGGTGTGTGTGTGTGTATATATAAGTCTCAGGGCCTGGACTGTGGTGTGTGTGTATATATATATATAAGTCTCAGGGCCTGGAATGTGGTGTGTGTGTGTATATATATAAGTCTCAGGGCATGGACTGTGGTGTGTGTGTATATATATATGTAAGTCTCAGGGCCTGGACTGTGGTGTGTGTGTGTATATATATATAAGTCTCAGGGCATGGACTGTGGTGTGTGTGTGTATATATATAAGTCTCAGGGCCTGGACTGTGGTGTGTGTGTGTATATATATATAAGTCTCAGGGCATGGACTGTGGTGTGTGTGTGTATATATATAAGTCTCAGGGCCTGGACTGTGGTGTGTGTGTGTATATATATATAAGTCTCAGGGCATGGACTGTGGTGTGTGTGTATATATATATATAAGTCTCAGGGCCTGGACTGTGGTGTGTGTGTGTATATATATATAAGTCTCAGGGCATGGACTGTGGTGTGTGTGTGTATATATATAAGTCTCAGGGCCTGGACTGTGGTGTGTGTGTGTATATATATATAAGTCTCAGGGCATGGACTGTGGTGTGTGTGTGTATATATATAAGTCTCAGGGCCTGGACTGTGGTGTGTGTGTGTATATATATATAAGTCTCAGGGCATGGACTGTGGTGTGTGTGTATATATATATATAAGTCTCAGGGCCTGGACTGTGGTGTGTGTATGTATATATATAAGTCTCAGGGCCTGGACTGTGGTGTGTGTGTATATATATAAGTCTCAGGGCATGGACTGTGGTGTGTGTGTATATATATATATAAGTCTCAGGGCCTGGACTGTGGTGTGTGTGTGTATATATATAAGTCTCAGGGCCTGGACTGTGGTGTGTGTGTGTGTATATATATAAGTCTCAGGGCCTGGACTGTGGTGTGTGTGTGTGTATATATATAAGTCTCAGGGCATGGACTGTCGTGTGTGTGTATATATATATAAGTCTCAGGGCATGGACTGTGGTGTGTGTGTGTGTATATATAAGTCTCAGGGCCTGGACTGTTGTGTGTGTGTGTGTATATATATAAGTCTCAGGGCCTGGACTGTGGTGTGTGTGTGTGTATATATATATAAGTCTCAGGGCATGGACTGTGGTGTGTGTGTATATATATATAAGTCTCAGGGCCTGGACTGTGGTGTGTGTGTGTGTATATATATAAGTCTCAGGGCATGGACTGTGGTGTGTGTGTATCTATATATATAAGTCTCAGGGCATGGACTGTGGTGTGTGTGTGTGTATATATATAATTCTCAGGGCCTGGACTGTGGAGAGTGTGTGTATATATATAAGTCTCAGGGCCTGGACTGTGGTGTGTGTGTATATATATAAGTCTCAGGGCATGGACTGTGGTGTGTGTGTGTGTATATATAAGTCTCAGGGCATGGTCTGTGGTGTGTGTGTGTATATATATATAAGTCTCAGGGCATGGACTGTGGTGTGTGTGTGTATATATATAAGTCTCAGGGCATGGACTGTGGTGTGTGTATGTATATATATATAAGTCTCAGGGCATGGACTGTGGTGTGTGTGTGTATATATATAAGTCTCAGGGCATGGACTGTGGTGTGTGTGTGTATATATATAAGTCTCAGGGCATGGACTGTGGTGTGTGTGTGTGTATATATATAAGTCTCAGGGCATGGACTGTGGTGTGTGTGTGTGTATATATAAGTCTCAGGGCATGGACTGTGGTATGTGTGTGTATATATATAAGTCTCAGGGCATGGACTGTGGTGTGTGTGTATATATATATAAGTCTCAGGGCATGGACTGTGGTGTGTGTGTATATATATAAGTCTCAGGGCATGGACTGTGGTGTGTGTGTGTTTATATATAAGTCTCAGGGCCTGGACTGTGGTGTGTGTGTGTATATATATATAAGTCTCAGGGCATGGACTGTGGTGTGTGTGTGTATATATATATAAGTCTCAGGGCATGGACTGTGGTGTGTGTGTGTATATATATATAAGTCTCAGGGCATGGACTGTGGTGTGTGTGTGTATATATATAAGTCTCAGGGCATGGACTGTGGTGTGTGTGTGTATATATATATAAGTCTCAGGGCATGGACTGTGGTGTGTGTGTATATATATATAAGTCTCAGGGCATGGACTGTGGTGTGTGTGTGTATATATATAAGTCTCAGGGCATGGACTGTGGTGTGTGTGTGTATATATATAAGTCTCAGGGCATGGACTGTGGTGTGTGTGTGTATATATATATAAGTCTCAGGGCATGGACTGTGGTGTGTGTATATATATATAAGTCTCAGGGCATGGACTGTGGTGTGTGTGTGTATATATATAAGGCTCAGGGCATGGACTGTGGTGTGTGTGTGTGTATATATAAGTCTCAGGGCATGGACTGTGGTGTGTGTGTGTATATATATATAAGTCTCAGGGCATGGACTGTGGTGTGTGTGTATATATATAAGTCTCAGGGCATGGACTGTGGTGTGTGTGTGTATATATATAAGTCTCAGGGCATGGACTGTGGTGTGTGTGTGTGTATATATATAAGTCTCAGGGCATGGACTGTGGTGTGTGTGTGTATATATATAAGTCTCAGGGCATGGACTGTGGTGTGTGTGTGTGTATATATATAAGTCTCAGGGCATGGACTGTGGTGTGTGTGTGTATATATATAAGTCTCAGGGCATGGACTGTGGTGTGTGTGTGTATATATATATAAGTCTCAGGGCATGGACTGTGGTGTGTGTGTGTATATATATAAGTCTCAGGGCATGGACTGTGGAGTGTGTGTGTATATATATAAGTCTCAGGGCATGGACTGTGGTGTGTGTGTGTATATATATAAGTCTCAGGGCATGGACTGTGGTGTGTGTGTGTATATATATAAGTCTCAGGGCATGGACTGTGGTGTGTGTGTGTATATATATATAAGTCTCAGGGCATGGACTGTGGTGTGTGTGTATATATATATAAGTCTCAGGGCATGGACTGTGGTGTGTGTGTGTATATATATAAGTCTCAGGGCATGGACTGTGGTGTGTGTGTGTATATATATAAGTCTCAGGGCATGGACTGTGGTGTGTGTGTGTATATATATAAGTCTCAGGGCATGGACTGTGGTGTGTGTGTGTATATATATATAAGTCTCAGGGCATGGACTGTGGTGTGTGTGTGTATATATATAAGTCTCAGGGCATGGACTGTGGTGTGCGTGTGTATATATATAAGTCTCAGGGCATGGACTGTGGTGTGTGTGTGTATATATATAAGTCTCAGGGCATGGACTGTGGTGAGTGTGTGTGTATATATAAGTCTCAGGGCATGGACTGTGGTGTGTGTGTATATATATAAGTCTCAGGGCATGGACTGTGGTGTGTGTGTATATATATAAGTCTCAGGGCATGGACTGTGGTGTGTGTGTATATATATAAGTCTCAGGGCATGGACTGTGGTGTGTGTGTATATATATATAAGTCTCAGGGCATGGACTGTGGTGAGTGTGTGTGTATATATAAGTCTCAGGGCATGGACTGTGGTGTGTGTGTATATATATAAGTCTCAGGGCCTGGACTGTGGTGTGTGTGTATATATATATAAGTCTCAGGGCATGGACTGTGGTGTGTGTGTGTGTGTATATATATAGGTCTCAGGGCCTGGACTGTGGTGTGTGTGTGTATATATATAAGACTCAGGGCATGGACTGTGGTGTGTGTGTATATATATATAAGTCTCAGGGCATGGACTGTGGTGAGTGTGTGTGTATATATAAGTCTCAGGGCATGGACTGTGGTGTGTGTGTATATATATATAAGTCTCAGGGCATGGAGAGTGGTGAGTGTGTGTGTATATATAAGTCTCAGGGCATGGACTGTGGTGTGTGTGTGTATATAAATAAGTCTCAGGGCATGGACTGTGGTGTGTGTGTATATATATATAAGTCTCAGGGCATGGACTGTGGTGAGTGTGTGTGTATATATAAGTCTCAGGGCATGGACTGTGGTGTGTGTGTATATATATAAGTCTCAGGGCATGGACTGTGGTGTGTGTGTATATATATAAGTCTCAGGGCATGGACTGTGGTGTGTGTGTATATATATATAAGTCTCAGGGCATGGACTGTGGTGAGTGTGTGTGTATATATATAAGTCTCAGGGCATGGACTGTGGTGTGTGTGTGTGTATATATATAAGTCTCAGGGCATGGACTGTGGTGTGTGTGTGTATATATATAAGTCTCAGGGCATGGACTGTGGTGTGTGTGTGTGTATATATATAAGTCTCAGGGCATGGACTGTGGTGTGTGTGTACATATATATAAGTCTCAGGGCATGGACTGTGGTGTGTGTGTGTATATATATATAAGTCTCAGGGCATGGACTGTGGTGAGTGTGTGTGTATATATATAAGTCTCAGGGCATGGACTGTGGTGTGTGTGTGTATATATATAAGTCTCAGTGCCTGGACTGTGGTGTGTGTGTGTATATATATAAGTCTCAGGGCATGGACTGTGGTGTGTGTGTATATATATATAAGTCTCAGGGCATGGACTTTGGTGTGTGTGTGTATATATATAAGTCTCAGTGCATGGACTGTGGTGTGTGTGTGTATATATATAAGTCTCAGGGCCTGGACTGTGGTGTGTGTGTATATATATATAAGTCTCAGGGCCTGGACTGTGGTGTGTGTGTATATATATATAAGTCTCAGGGCATGGACTGTGGTGTGTGTGTGTATATATATAAGTCTCAGTGCCTGGACTGTGGTGTGTGTGTGTATATATATAAGTCTCAGGGCCTGGACTGTGGTGTGTGTGTATATATATATAAGTCTCAGGGCCTGGACTGTGGTGTGTGTGTGTATATATATAAGTCTCAGGGCATGGACTGTGGTGTGTGTGTATATATATATATAAGTCTCAGGGCATGGACTGTGGTGAGTGTGTGTGTATATATAAGTCTCAGGGCATGGACTGTGGTGTGTGTGTATATATATAAGTCTCAGGGCCTGGAGAGTGGTGAGTGTGTGTGTATATATAAGTCTCAGGGCATGGACTGTGGTGTGTGTGTATATAAATAAGTCTCAGGGCATGGACTGTGGTGTGTGTGTATATATATATAAGTCTCTGGGCCTGGACTGTGGTGTGTGTGTGTATATATATAAGTCTCAGGGCATGGACTGTGGTGAGTGTGTATATATATATAAGTCTCAGGGCCTGGACTGTGGTGTGTGTGTATATATATATAAGTCTCAGGGCCTGGACTGTGGTGTGTGTGTGTATATATATAAGTCTCAGGGCATGGACTGTGGTGTGTGTGTGTGTATATATAAGTCTCAGGGCATGGACTGTGGTGTGTGTGTATATATATAAGTCTCAGGGCATGGACTGTGGTGTGTGTGTATATATTTAAGTCTCAGGGCATGGACTGTGGTGTGTGTGTATATATATATAAGTCTCAGGGCATGGACTGTGGTGAGTGTGTGTGTGTATATATATAAGTCTCAGGGCATGGACTGTGGTGTGTGTGTGTATATATATAAGTCTCAGGGCCTGGACTGTGGTGAGTGTGTGTGTATATATACAAGTCTCAGGGCATGGACTGTGGTGTGTGTGTATATATATATAAGTCTCAGGGCATGGACTGTGGTGTGTGTGTGTATATATATATAAGTCTCAGGGCATGGACTGTGGTGAGTGTGTGTGTATATATATAAGTCTCAGGGCATGGACTGTGGTGTGTGTGTGTATATATTTATAAGTCTCAGGGCATGGACTGTGGTGTGTGTGTGTGTATATATATAAGTCTCAGGGCCTGGACTGTGGTGTGTGTGTGTATATATATAAGTCTCAGGGCCTGGACTGTGGTGTGTGTGTGTGTATATATATAAGTCTCAGGGCCTGGACTGTGGTGTGTGTGTGTATATATATAAGTCTCAGGGCCTGGACTGTGGTGTGTGTGTGTATATATATATAAGTCTCAGGGCATGGACTGTGGTGTGTGTGTGTATATATATATCAGTCTCAGGGCCTGGACTGTGGTGTGCGTGTGTATATATATAAGTCTCAGGGCATGGACTGTGGTGTGTGTGTGTATATATATATAAGTCTCAGGGCATGGACTGTGGTGTGTGTGTGTATATATATATAAGTCTCAGGGCATGGACTGTGGTGTGTGTGTGTATATGTATATAAGTCTCAGGGCATGGACTGTGGTGTGTGTGTATATATATAAGTCTCAGGGCATGGACTGTGGTGTGTGTGTATATATATATAAGTCTCAGGGCATGGACTGTGGTGTGTGTGTGTATATATATATAAGTCTCAGGGCATGGACTGTGGAGTGTGTGTGTATATATATAAGTCTCAGGGCATGGACTGTGGTGTGTGTATGTTTATATATATAAGTCTCAGGGCATGGACTGTGGTGTGTGTGTGTGTATATATAAGTCTCAGGGCATGGACTGTGGTATGTGTGTGTATATATATAAGTCTCAGGGCATGGACTGTGGTGTGTGTGTGTATATATATATAAGTCTCAGGGCATGGACTGTGGTGTGTGTGTATATATATAAGTCTCAGGGCATGGACTGTGGTGTGTGTGTGTATATATATAAGTCTCAGGGCATGGACTGTGGTGTGTGTGTGTATATATATATAAGTCTCAGGGCATGGACTGTGGTGTGTGTGTGTATATATATATAAGTCTCAGGGCATGGACTGTGGTGTGTGTGTGTATATATATATAAGTCTCAGGGCATGGACTGTGGTGTGTGTGTGTATATATATAAGTCTCAGGGCATGGACTGTGGTGTGTGTGTGTATATATATATAAGTCTCAGGGCATGGACTGTGGTGTGTGTGTATATATATATAAGTCTCAGGGCATGGACTGTGGTGTGTGTGTGTATATATATAAGTCTCAGGGCATGGACTGTGGTGTGTGTGTGTATATATATAAGTCTCAGGGCATGGACTGTGGTGTGTGTGTGTATATATATATAAGTCTCAGGGCATGGACTGTGGTGTGTGTGTATATATATATAAGTCTCAGGGCATGGACTGTGGTGTGTGTGTGTATATATATATATAAGTCTCAGGGCATGGACTGTGGTGTGTGTGTGTATATATATAAGTCTCAGGGCATGGACTGTGGTGTGTGTGTGTATATATATATAAGTCTCAGGGCATGGACTGTGGTGTGTGTGTGTATATATATAAGTCTCAGGGCATGGACTGTGGTGTGTGTGTGTATATATATAAGTCTCAGGGCATGGACTGTGGTGTGTGTGTGTATATATATATATAAGTCTCAGGGCATGGACTGTGGTGTGTGTGTGTATATATATAAGTCTCAGGGCATGGACTGTGGTGTGTGTGTGTATATATATAAGTCTCAGGGCATGGACTGTGGTGTGTGTGTGTGTATATATATAAGTCTCAGGGCATGGACTGTGGTGTGTGTGTGTATATATATAAGTCTCAGGGCATGGACTGTGGTGTGTGTGTGTGTATATATATAAGTCTCAGGGCATGGACTGTGGTGTGTGTGTGTATATATATAAGTCTCAGGGCATGGACTGTGGTGTGTGTGTGTATATATATAAGTCTCAGGGCATGGACTGTGGTGTGTGTGTGTATATATATAAGTCTCAGGGCATGGACTGTGGTGTGTGTGTGTATATATATAAGTCTCAGGGCATGGACTGTGGTGTGTGTGTGTATATATATATAAGTCTCAGGGCATGGACTGTGGTGTGTGTGTGTATATATATATAAGTCTCAGGGCATGGACTGTGGTGTGTGTGTATATATATAAGTCTCAGGGCATGGACTGTGGTGTGTGTGTGTATATATATATAAGTCTCAGGGCATGGACTGTGGTGTGTGTGTATATATATAAGTCTCAGGGCATGGACTGTGGTGTGTGTGTGTATATATATAAGTCTCAGGGCATGGACTGTGGTGTGTGTGTGTGTATATATATAAGTCTCAGGGCATGGACTGTGGTGTGTGTGTGTATATATATAAGTCTCAGGGCATGGACTGTGGTGTGTGTGTGTGTATATATATAAGTCTCAGGGCATGGACTGTGGTGTGTGTGTGTATATATATAAGTCTCAGGGCATGGACTGTGGTGTGTGTGTGTATATATATAAGTCTCAGGGCATGGACTGTGGTGTGTGTGTGTATATATATAAGTCTCAGGGCATGGACTGTGGTGTGTGTGTGTATATATATAAGTCTCAGGGCATGGACTGTGGTGTGTGTGTGTATATATATAAGTCTCAGGGCATGGACTGTGGTGTGTGTGTGTATATATATAAGTCTCAGGGCATGGACTGTGGTGTGTGTGTGTATATATATAAGTCTCAGGGCATGGACTGTGGTGTGTGTGTGTATATATATATAAGTCTCAGGGCATGGACTGTGGTGTGTGTGTGTATATATATAAGTCTCAGGGCATGGACTGTGGTGTGTGTGTGTATATATATAAGTCTCAGGGCATGGACTGTGGTGTGTGTGTGTATATATATAAGTCTCAGGGCATGGACTGTGGTGTGTGTGTGTATATATATATAAGTCTCAGGGCATGGACTGTGGTGTGTGTGTGTATATATATAAGTCTCAGGGCATGGACTGTGGTGTGTGTGTGTATATATATAAGTCTCAGGGCATGGACTGTGGTGTGTGTGTGTATATATATATAAGTCTCAGGGCATGGACTGTGGTGTGTGTGTGTATATATATAAGTCTCAGGGCATGGACTGTGGTGTGTGTGTGTATATATATATAAGTCTCAGGGCATGGACTGTGGTGTGTGTGTGTGTATATATATAAGTCTCAGGGCCTGGACTGTGGTGTGTGTGTGTATATATATAAGTCTCAGGGCATGGACTGTGGTGTGTGTGTGTATATATATAAGTCTCAGGGCATGGACTGTGGTGTGTGTGTGTATATATATATAAGTCTCAGGGCATGGACTGTGGTGTGTGTGTGTATATATATAAGTCTCAGGGCATGGACTGTGGTGTGTGTGTGTATATATATAAGTCTCAGGGCATGGACTGTGGTGTGTGTGTGTATATATATATAAGTCTCAGGGCATGGACTGTGGTGTGTGTGTGTATATATATAAGTCTCAGGGCATGGACTGTGGTGTGTGTGTGTATATATATAAGTCTCAGGGCCTGGACTGTGGTGTGTGTGTGTATGTATATATAAGTCTCAGGGCCTGGACTGTGGTGTGTGTGTGTATATATATAAGGTCTCAGGGCATGGACTGTGGTGTGTGTGTGTATATATATAAGTCTCAGGGCATGGACTGTGGTGTGTGTGTGTATATATATATAAGTCTCAGGGCATGGACTGTGGTGTGTGTGTGTGTATATATAAGTCTCA